>NC_053025.1:86670042-86778145 GCF_003073215.2 Triticum urartu | reverse complement strand
TCAGTCGAAGAAAGACTACACAAATATCAAGAAAGTTCTTGATGATGTTCTCCCCGGCTACGCCAAATCTGGAGGCACCTTCACCACGCCAGTTCGTAGGTACGACAAGCACGTGTTCGCCCACACTACGATGTTCCCCTGCTTCAAGCAGCCCCCAGGCGGTCATAAGGATGCCCACTACACCCTCCATCATATGTGGGTGATCGTACGGGACCATAATCACCTTCTACTACCAAATAATCTCAAAGATTGGGCCGCAAGATTGTCGGCAATCCAGGACGCGGACATCAGACAAGAATTCTTTCGCATCTAGTCGGAGTTTGCGGAAATCATCCATCAAGATGTCCTTCGTACCTCGGGGAAGTTCTACGTCAGATATCAACTGTCCAATAGTGAGATAGACACAACGCTACAAATGCAGGCTAACGACACCCGCGATTTCATGACCATCACGAGAGACGGCGGCTTCATCCATGCTCTGGTCCCTGAGTCGAGTCGAAAGTAGTGATGCTATGTGTAGTTCTGAAACATCGATTGGCTCATGTTGTAATTAAACTTTAATGAACTTGTATGTCTCTTTGGTTTGGACAGTCATTCAACTTAGATGTAATCGATGCTATTTATTATTAGGACCATGAGTCATGCTATTAATGTGTTGCTTTTCTCTTCCGATCCTTTTGTTGCCTACTTATATATTGCTTATGTATTGTCTGTGAATTGCTACTAACGTTTTGTTTGGCTAGTGCATAGAGATGCCTTCGTATGTCGTGTACAAGGGTAAGGTTCCCGGAGTCTACGATGACTGGGAGGAGTGTCGGAGACAGGTTCACCGTTTCAGCAGTAACAGTTACAAAGGGTACACCACTAGGGCGGAGGCGGAAGTTAGATACGCGTGCTATCTAGCGGGAGAGAGGAGGGAGCGTTGGAGGAACCGGATGAAGACCAGTTTCATCGCGATTATGCTCATCATGATGACCGCAACTCTCTTCTATGATGATCGATATCGACTTGTAATGTGAAGACAAACTCACTACTCGCGGTTTCGAGACTTGTAATGTTCTAACTTTGTTCGGTATTTTAAATTCGGAGACTAATATGATGAATTGTATTCGGGGACTAATATTCTATTGTATTCGATGAATCTGCTGTTGCTGTGTGGTGCTAGCTATATTCTGTCCAATAATATATTTTGTAACCTATGAAAATATCAGAAAAGAAAAAAAATCCCTAATATTCATACTAGTGGCGCACCACCACATAGTGCGCCATTAGTAAGACAGAGCACACTAATGGCGCATCATCCACAAGTGCGCCATTAGTATGCCAAAGCACATGGGTAAATATGCCCCCCTGGGAGGCATACTAATGGCACACCGTGGGCTATACTAATGGCGCACTGCATGGTGCGCCATTAGTATACCAGATACTAATGGCGCACCACAGGTGCGCCATTAGTAAAAAATACTAATGGCGTGCTAGTAGTGGCGCACCTGTAGTGTGCCATTAGTAGGCAAAACAGGTGCGCCACTAGTAGGGCTTTTCCTAGTAGTGCCACCATCTCAACGGAGAAGCAGCGTGGCTTCCACGGAGCTCATTCATCCTAATTTCACGGCTCCTCGCTACCCTGTGGATAGTATCATGGAGAATGAACATTGTGTGCTGATGGTGAAATGGCAGAACCTGACCTTGAAGGCGGCGGTCAGTTCTGTTTTACCTCCTTGAGCTGAGGGAACTTTCCATTTTCGTCTGATTCCACATGTCTATGCTATTATTGTGGTGGATGAAATAATGGAGGGATTTGAGGGGCTGGAGCTTGACTACCCTACAGGTGAAGGGCATATTCTTCTGGAAAATGCCTTGAGGAGTACTTGTCTATGGAGAAAGGAGAACATCAAGCTTCCAAACTAGACGCCGCCTCAGCAGACTCAGGTGGATGAGGCCCGTAGAAGAGTCCTCTTCTGCCTCAGCTGTCTCTGGCGTGTCAGCGGACTCTGCCTCCTCCGACGCATCAGCGGACTCCGCCTCCTCAGCAACGGCGGAAGAGAGCCGTCGCCGCTCCGGCAGCTAGCAGTATAAAAGGCGAGAAGAAATTCAAAGCTGGTCCAAGCCTCAGGGTTCCTCCAAAGTTACCATATGAGAGGATTGACGAGGAAACCAATGACATCGTGGATGCCAAAGTGCAGGCCCATCTTGAACGGAAACGTCCACCTCCAAAGGAAACAATAGATCCGTGAAAGCGAAGCACACTCTGGATTCCCTGAAGCGACCACCACCACCTCCGTCGTAATACAACTATGACTGATGTATTGAAAAGACATATGATGAATCGTGGTGGTCGGGAAATACTACCAGTGATGGAGGACGAAGAAGTGGGAAACAATTCCCCAGCTCGGCGAACAGGAGAAGCAATCACACCCCCCCCCCCCCCACTCAAGGTGTCTAGAGATATCGCTAATCATCTGGGGCTACTACCCGGTACCACTCTTGGTGATTACGTGGGTGATGATGTACAATTTGAAATGGCTGAGGTAGTAGAGGTCTATAGATACGAGCACGGGAAGCCTCTTGTCAAACCTGATCAGCTCCCGCATGTACCAAGGATGATGCGAAGATTGCATGACTGGTACTTGGAAACCTATAGGAAATTTGGGACCGAAAGTATGATGCTGGGAATTAAAGATGAGGACGACTTCATTGGAGTCGACCTGATGCTTGTTGAATTTGTTGAATTATTTCAGTTATTCAATCAACAGGCCCTCGACAAACAACTCATGACTTGCTACTGTCTGTAAGTATTATTTCTGTAATTAATTCTCTAGCTCAGCTTGTTCATAACATGTATATATAATTATCCTCACTATATTATGCAGATTGAAGATCGTCAAATGAAAAAGAGGAGAAATCTATGACATTGGGTTCATTATCCCAAATACCATAAATGAATGGGCAGTACAAAAGAGACCCCAACATATCGAGGATAACTTGCTAAAAGCATTCCTTCGACATCAAAACAAAAGGGAAATACTCTTTCCTTACAACTTCCAGTGGGTGTTACTGTCTTGTGCATATTCGGTTTCGCTTACTCGAGGTTAAGTGTAATTGATGAGTTATGCGTGTGTAGGTTCCACTTTATTCTGCTATCCATTAAGCTTGACGGGGCATTAGTAAATGTCTTGGACTCAATACGTAAAGATCAAAAGGAGTGGGCGGACATGAGTGAAATGCTCTAGAGGTAAGCTCAGCCATTATCGCACCATATTAGCAACTTTTGTTCATTTCCTGATATCAAGTAATCATTTTCTTTGCCGGGCAGGGTTTGGTAAAATTTCACTGGAATGGTCCTAGGTCTGAAGAAGGAGCTGCAATTTACACACCCCAAAGTAAGTAGTACTTGCTAGTTTCATGCATCTCTTATTGGTTCTAGTTTCATCAACACCATTATCATGCTTGATTATTAGTTTGATTGAACTCTATTCTCGTAAAGTGCTTGTGGGAGGAACCCCAGACTGATTTATGTGGATACTACGTTTGCGAGTTCATCCGCAACTTGATCGAGAAGGGCATAGCTTCAAAGCAATTAGAAGAATGTAAACAATATTCAAAATTATTTTTTATTACCATCAATTGTGTTGAGTTTCATTCATATATATGCATTGACCCCCTTCTTTAAATTAGATCTGGCAGAAGCGGGATGAACTCCTACCACATGATCGCATATGAGAAATTCAAGAGGAATTGAAGGCATTCTTTCTTGACCATGTCATACCTAAACACGGAGAATACCATATGGAATTGCAAATAGATATTAATTAAGTAGATGATGTTAGGGATTGTAAGAGATATTATATTGTATATATGTAGTAGCGTCGGATAGATATACCAAAAACTTTTTGTTCGACCTAGCACGAAGAAAGAGAGGTCACTTCTCTCTATATATGTTCATGACAATCTTGTGTAATTAATGGTTCCTTCATTTTCTTACTAGCTAGCGTCAAGTTCTCTCTCTATATATATGTAGTAGCTAGTGTCGACCAGGCATGGAGAAAGAGAGGTCACTTCTCTCTAGTACCTAGCTAATGCAATATGAAACCCCTAAACTCCCTTTAAAAAAACCAGCGCCTGGGAGCTGCTGACGCGTGGCTGGCTTTTAGTCCCGGTCGGTGTTACCAACTTGGACTAAAGTCCTCCTGCCTGGGCGCCCCATAGTGGCCAGGTGGAGCTCCATTAGTCCCGGTTCATAAGCCAACCGGGGCTAAAAGTGGAGGGCATTAGTCCCGATCGTTTTGTCCCGGTTGCAGAACCGGACCTAAGGCCCTCTAGAACCGGGACTAAAGGCATGTTTTCTACTAGTGCAAGAACGTCAAAATCGGAGTTCGTATGAAGAAATGTCGACCAAAATACGAAAGTGCTCCCGGAGTCCAGAATGGGAGACGACGTTCCATACGACCATAGCCGCACGTTTGGGTGCCCGTATGATCTCGAGACAACTTCATAAATTGGCCAGAACTTTCCTGATCTTGCTCCGATTTCGTCCCGGTTTGTTCCTACTTGGCAGATAAGCCATCATTAGGACCTCAATTTGACTCCCCTAGAGCCCTTGGATGAAGGGGAAGAGATTACATCGACGGAGGAGACCCAAGGAGGCATCCTATATGAAGAGCTCCAACCCTAGCCGGCGGGATCATCATCGTCGTTCCACACAAGTCCACGCAGCCTCCAAGAGGCTATCCCATATCGTCTAGGGGGAGGTATCTCCCTCCATCACCATCACCATGAAGGCCACACAAGAGGAGGAGAAGGAGGCGTCGCCGCCATAGGCCGGGCGCACCGGTGCTCATCCCCATCTCCATCTCCGTCCTGGCACATGTATTTTGTAAGATTGAACATGTTGATGGAAGCAATAAATTATTCCTCTTTATGTGTCCATTCATCCATGTTTGAGTTACTGATTCAGCCCTAGGTTGAGGTATGCTCTAGTATGCACAACTAGTCTTCGTGGCTTCGTTTAGTATTTACTCTCTTTCACGTTGCATGCATGTTACTTGAACGTACACGGAGTAGATAGATGAACTTTGTGGTCCTTTGGTTCCGTTGTGTATTATTGCCAACCGCATGTGACCATGATGCGATGTTATGTCTAGTACACCTAGGAGTGAGAGACCGCGGAGGCAAACCATATGAGAAGATTTAGTAGTCTTGTATGCCACGGAGATGCTCCTCTAGTACTAGTGTAGAATGCCTACATAACATATTTTGCTATATTCAATCCTATAAGTACAACCCCTTTTACTTTGTGTTCTAGTTTAGTATATTTTATGTCCAAGTTTGTAGTCTAGTTAAATCCCCCTTTTATTATTGTTCTGGTATCAACCGATAGAATAGGCTATTTCCAAACTATGGTTTGGGTGCGAACGTAGCTACGCAGACAACGTAGTTGCGGGCTTGGTAGTGTCTTCCTATTTGCTCCCTGTGGGTTCGATACTCTACTTATGAAATGAAAGTGCTACAACCTCCCTGTGCCCTTGCAGGACATCAAGCATTTTTTGGCGGCGTTGCCGGGGAGCATAGCACTTGACATTACCTTCCTACTCGCACATAGTTTCTTTTGTTAGTTGTTATCTTATGGTTTTTAGAAGAAAAAATTCACTCATCATGTCTTGTACAGGGCTTTGACAAAGGGGAGGCTTTAGAGAGGATGTTTAAACCCTTGGGACCAACACCCGAAGGGAGTTGGGAAATTGATCCGACAATAATCTGTATGCTGCGTGGTAACCATTCAAAGGTGATGATGCGGAGGATCTGTATGAACATTTACAAGAATTTGAAGAGTTATGTGAGATGTTTAAATTAAAAGCTTTTACTCATGATGAAATGAAACAAAAGATTTTCTTTCATTCATTACCTGCCAAAACACAAAATTGGCTAGTAACTCACCCCGCAGGTACTTTTAACACCTAGGAAAAGTTAGCTAGCGCATTCTTGGGTTGCTTCTATTTTGAATGGAAGGCTTATGGAGTAAGGCGCATGATCATCAACTTCAACCAAAAACTAGGTAAAAGTCTTGCTCAGGCTTATCGAAGGTAGCACCCTCTAATATGTACTTGTCCTCATCATAAATTTCCTTCAGAGCTGCGAATACATTTCTTTTATGGATGACCAGATATTGAATGTAAAGAGAGATTATATCTTACTTCTAATGGAGCTTTTATGGATCAAACTGTTGAACAATGTTGGAAATTATTAGATGAAATTGATGAGAATGCAAAGCAGTAGGAATTAATTAGATATAGGAGGAGTGAAAGGATCGAGAAGAGGTGTCTAGAGGGGGGTGAATAGACTATTAACAAAGAAAAGTAGAACTTTTTAGTTTCTTCAAGTTAAGGTGGAGTTTTAGCACAAGTTTAAGCATTCACAATACATTTCAAGCAAGCATGGCAAGAGTATATGAGCATCGGAAAGTAAAGCATGCAATTTGCTAAAGGGATGGGATTGGAGTATGCAAACGCAATTGGAGACACAAAGATTTTTGGCATGGTTCCGATAGGTGGTGCTATCGTACATCCACATTGATGGAGACTTCAACCCAGAAAGCTAATGGTTGCACGAGTCCACGGAGGGCTCCACCCACGAAGGGCCCACGAAGAAGCAACCTTGTCTATCCCACCATGGCCATCGCCCACGAAGGACTTGCCTCACTAGGGTAGATCTTCACGAAGTAGGCGATCTCCTTGCCCATACAAACTCCTTGGTTCACCTCCACAATCTTAACGGAGGCTCCCAAGTGACACCTAACCAATCTAGGAGACACCACTCTCCAAAAGGTAATAGATGGTGTGTTGATGATGAACTCCTTGCTCTTGTGATTCAAATGATAGTCTCCCCAACACTAAAAACTCTCTCACAGATTTGGATTTGGTGGAAAGATGATTTGTGTGGACAGCAACCTGGGGAAGGCTAGAGATCAAGATTCTTGTGGTTGGAATGGAATATCTTGTTCTCAACACATGAGTAGGTGGTTCTCTCTCAGAAAATGTATGTTGGAAGTGTAGGCACGTTCTGGTGGCTCTCTCCATGAAGGAAGAGTGGGTGAAGGGGTATATATAGCCTCCACACAAAATCTAACCGTTACGCACAATTTACCAAACTGGGTGGGACCGAACCAGAAAACTCGGTCAGACTGATTCAGTTCATAATGTGACCGTTAGGCATTTCGGTGGGACCGATGTGCTAGGGTTAGGGTAAAACCTCATCTCGGTTTGACCGATTACACAAACTTGGTGGAACCGATTTTTGTAATAAGCTAACCAAAGAGTTGGTCAAGCAAACTCGGTGAGACCAATTATATATCTCAGTAAGGCCGAAATTATTGCAACAAGAACCAAAGAGTTTGCAAGCCCATCTCGGTGAGACCGAGATCCCATCGGTGAGACCGAACTGATTAGGGTTTCTGGCAGTGGCTATGCCAAGTGAACTCGGTGGCGCCGGATAGATCAAATCGGTGGGGCAAGTTTGACTTTTGGTTTGGGACATATGTGGATTTGAGAAAGTGGTTGAGGGCTTTGGAGCATATCACTAAGCACTTTGAGCAAGCAAGCCATTAAGCAACACCTCATCCCCTTTTAATAGTATTGGCTCTCCTATGGACTCAATGTGATCTTGGATCACTAAAATGAAAATGCAGAGTCTTGATCTTTTTAGCTTTCTCCAATCCTTTGTACTTAGCATCTTGTAGGGGTTCCACATCCTCTTGTCCACGCCAATCCACTGTTGAACTCATCTGAAATATAGTAGGTAAAAGTATTAGTCCAACAAGAGATATGTTGACACTAATTACCAACATCACCCAGGGAGCACTTGTGCTTTCAATCTCCCCTTTTTGGTAATTTATGACAACATACATCAAAGCTTTAGATAACGATATAGAGAATAGCAAGTAAAGCTTTGGAAAGACATGTAACATGCATAGGCTCTCGTACATGTATGCAATCATGTAAATATAAAGTATAAGAGCATGTGAATGCATAAGCATGACAAAGCAAGCAATGAGTTACATGTATTTTGGATATATGCATCAGAGCAAATGATGTGAATATAGGAATTGTGCCTTCATGTTCATGAGCCCTTCTTGCAAACAATATGTACATCAACAAGAGATCATCATGCACATGAATGTGATGCATATACTTACCTTGTGGTCTTGACCCGTGTCGGTGTCAAAACCGGCGGATCTCGGGTAGGGGGTCCCGAACTGTGCGTCTAGGCCGGATGGTAACAGGATGCAGGGGAGACAATGTTTTACCTAGGTTCGGGCCCTCTTGATGGAGGTAAAACCCTACGTCCTGCTTGATTAATATTGATGATATGGGTAGTACAAGAGTAGATCTACCACGAGATCAGAGAGGCTAAACCCTAGAAGCTAGCCTATGGTTTGATTGTATGTTGTAGTTGTTGTTCTACAGACTAAAACCCTCCGGTTTATATAGACACCGGAGAGGGCTAGGGTTACACAAGGTCGGTTACAAAGGAGGAGATATCCATATCCGTATTGCCTAGCTTGCCTTCCATGCCAAGTAGAGTCCCATTCGGACACGAGACGAAGTCTTCAAACTTGTATCTTCATAGTCTAACAGTCCGGCCAATGGATATAGTCCGGCTGTCCGAAGACCCCCTAATCCAGGACTCCCTCAGTAGCCCCTGAACCAGGCTTTCAATGACGATGAGTCCGGCGCGCGGTGTTGTCTTCGGCATTGCAAGGTGGGTTCCTCCTCCGAATACACCATGGAAGAATTTTGAATATAAGGATAGTGTCCGACCCTGCAAAATAAGTTCCACATACCATCGTAGAGAGAATAATATTTCCACAAATCTTCAATCTGCCGACACATTTTGGCAACATGACATTACGTCACGGCCCGGTGATTATTCGAACCATTTCCTTTAATTATCCCCACACATAACGCGAGGCAGTTTTTTGACACGTCTTGTCAAAGTAGAGATCGTGTCCCCTTATTACGGGATTCTCATCAATACGGGTGTGGGTAACCCAACCGTGTCTAGGACTCCTAGATTATAGGCAAGTCCAAACGGCTACGGTGAGGACGCTTGATATTCACCCTCTTTATAAAGGGACAAGGCTTTTACTTTCCCCCTCCCGTGCTCAATCGAATCCTTCCCCCGCCTCGAGTTCTAACACCCAAAGCCCAGGTCAGGTGCTCCGAACCTTCAATCATGTCCGGATCTAGCCTTCAAGGCCGATGGATGCCCTCCTCCGTTACGGAAGAAGACATCAAGAAGTTGAGGGAGGCCAGATACCTGACCGCCGAGGTTTCGCATTGGCTGCCTGCCCGAGGGCAGGTTGTCCCTACTCCTGAACCCAACGAAGACATTGTGTTCATCTCCCACTTCCTCCGAGGCCTAGGCCTTGCTATGGATCCCTTCGTCTGAGGCTTGATGTTCTATTACGGGCTAGATTTCCACGATCTAGCCCCGGACTCCTTTCTCCACATCTCGACATTTATTGTCGTGTGTGAGGCCTTCCTTCGCATTACCCCTCACTTCGGCCTGTGGCTCAAGACCTTTGAAGTGAAGCCGAAGATGATCGAGGGGCAACATGCAGCGTGCGGAGGCGCGTCAATAAGAAAGATGGCCGGAGCTCCGTGGCCGAAATATTCCTTTCCCGAGGTGTCCGGATTATGGCAACGGGAGTGGTTTTACATCATGGCTCCCAGAAGTGCCAAGTGGGTGGCTGCCCCTTCTTTCCGCTCGGGCCCTCCACCACAACTGATGTCATGGATTAGCATAGGGCTGAGCTGGGGTCCCGCCAAGGACGTGCCTGTACTGCAAAGCCGCATCCAAAATCTCTTCGAAGGAGATTTCAGTTTGATTATGGTAATGCAAGTCATGCTGGTTCGACTAATCCAGCCATGCAAACGCCGGTCCCTCCGCATGTGGGAGTTCAACCCAGAAGGGCCGCGTACAATTCAGAATTTCCTCGGCCTGACGCACGAGGAGATGTACAAATCATTCTTCGGACCCCAAATAGAGTGTCCGGATACTACCGAGGACGTGGGCCTGAGCAGCAATCGCACCGCCGACCAAGTAATCCTTCGGCCGAACACACCATCTTTTATTTACCATGACGTCATTCTGAGAAGTCGCCCTTTGACCAGGACTGGCTAACAAAGGCGAAGATGATTCGGTGTTCGGCCCCCCTTCCTGAGGGTTTGGAGAATCCGGTATTGGAAAAGATGCTCGAGCTAGCACCCTGCCTGGAGCCCTCAAAGGAAGATAAAGGGGGGAATGATGAGGTCGAGAGCGGGCCCCCATCGCTGCCAATCCCAAACGAGGGAATGAGCACCTCCGTGAAGGAGGATAACCAAGGAGAAGAATCTGACCTTCTCTCGCTTCGGGGAAGGAAGAGGACTGCCCCTGAAGATCCGGAAACCGAGGCTTCCAAACGGGAGAAGAAATCCCCACTAGAGGGTCCTGCCTTGGAGGGTGTTTTTGCCGCACAACGTCCGCGCGAGGATCAGCCCTCCAGCGAGCTGTAAGTAATTAGAAAGTACTTTAATAGTGAAGATATATTACCTTACCTCTAAGGAAAATAACCGAAGTGTTTATCTCGCAGTTCTGATCTAAGCCCTTCTCAGCAGAGCTCATCTTCGGGGGATCTTCTTCCGGAGATGATGGAGAGCAAAACGCCTCTTCCGGACTCCTCTGCTCAAGAAGCGGGTGACCCTGAAGTGTCATCACGGAGGGCCTCTTCGGATCTGGTGAGGCCAGAAGATGATCCTGTAGCCACCCGAAGTCCTCAGCGTCCGGCTTTTGAAGAGAGCAAACAAAAGAGTCCGTCACCGTCTGGTATGCGGTCGGACATACTGATGGAGCTACCGGAGCGAGCCACCATCTCAGAGGAACACCGTACGTTAATGAGTACGGTGGTGGAAAGAATTTTGTCCGCCGAAAGCGGATTGCATGAAGCTTTTATGAGTCTACTGGCGGGCTTTGAGGTACGTGAAATGATATACTTTTTGATAGTACCGCACATGTTAGGTGTGCCCTGTGTAGATAGTAGCCCCTGAGACTCTAGTTGTCGTCGAGAACGGCGGCGAACAGAGGATCGTAGTCCCAGGCAATAACCATACCGCTTTAATGTGCAGGTAATGGGAGCTCCGGTGGCTAGCCGGACTCATGAATTTGCCGAACTAAAGCGGCAACTAGATGCGGCAGACGCCGACATCGAGCTTGTTAACAGGCGGCTTGACGAGTCACGGGGTAAGTAATATTTTCCTGGTGAATGTTACATAATAAGAGCAGCATGATGCCAGTATCTTTAATATGTTGTGATTGCAGACGGAGCTGCCACTGTGGAGACCCTTCGGGCAGAACTTGCCCGAGCCAAGGAACAAGCGAGAGTTAGTAATGCGGCTGCTTTGGATGCGGCTGAAGAGTTAAAAGCTGAGAAAGCCGCACATTGCGAAAGCAAAGAGAAGATGGCCAAGATGACCGCAAAATTAAAAGACACTGCCGACCGTTGCCAGTTCCTTGAAAAGGAGAACCGTGTGAAGGCAGCGGATGTTGAAAAGGCCATGATGGTGACCAAAGACACTCGCTCTGCTATGAGGGCGAAGAAGGAGGAGCTGCGCGAAGCCGGGGATATTGCGGCTGGGAAGCCCTTTCTGCTGCAGCGGAAGTTGGGAGATCCGCGGTATGCCCCTCTGGATCGGCTGTGGAGTTCGGCAGACGCATATATGGACTTGGCGGCGAGCGCTGTCGATGCGGTCGAATACTTCCAAGATCAGACAGATCGTGAAGTGGACAAGCTGTTCTGGTCGCAATTTAACATTCCAGAGCGTCCGCTTCCCTTGACTGATCAACTAGCCGAATGGGTCGAACTTAATAGGTTGTCCGGACTTGCCATGAGGTCCATCGTAGATCATTTGTGGCCGGAGAATCCGAAGCCGAACAGCTATTTCAGCTTGGTGCAGCAGCTCCTTGGTGCGGTGCTGCGCATCAACGCTATGAAGAGGTCGGCGTGCATAGAAGGCTCGCGGATGGCCCTTGCCCGTGTTAAAGCATACTGGGCGGAGATGGATGCTATCACTGTTGCGGCGCAGGGTTCGGCCATAGGTCGAGTGGCTGCCGAGCACTATTTCGAAGAGGTTCTCGAGGGTGCTCGTTTGATAGAGTCCCAGTGCTCGAAGAATATTATGTTTGAGTGACATGTATTCCCATTGTAAACACAATGTTTTTATGAAATTTATTAAGGCTGTGTTTTATACTTTTGCCTGAAAGTAATATGATGCCTCCTGTGCGGCCGTTTATGTATACATGTGTATAACCTAAAAAATTGCAGTCGTCGGCTTCAACCCCCACGCATATAATGCGGAGGTTCTCACAAAAAACGCGTGTTTACACTTAACCCAACGTTTTGGTCCTATTAACACTACTAGAAACTACGATTTTACCTAGAGCCATGTACCCTAGTTGAAATGCCAAAAACCATAGGTAAAGGCTTTACCTAGAGCTTGCCCTAGGGAAATAACCTTAGGTAAAGTATAGTCGGTAAAGAGCTCTTTCCCTAGAGTGCACCTGCCAAGTTCTAGGGAACCATTGTTTACCTAGGGCTGCAAGCCGTAGGGAAAGAATTGAACTTCTTGTTGGTCCACGGTGGAAAGGTGATTTACCTACAAGCAAGTTTGGCTCTAGGGAAAGATTGCAGGGCCCTTTTGAATCATGCCATACAAATATGCAATTCGAATTTAAATTAATAGCAGCATAATTCAAATAATTAAATTTTGCGCCATAATTCAAATTTATACATTATAGCCAGAATTGAACGTCCACATCACATTCATGGTCAATTACACATAATCGTACTCCAGTTCAGTACAGAGCCAGACTTTTGAAAAAGAGAAAGCTATATGCTATAACTAGCAGAATACCTAAATCACCAGTACAGGCGTTGTCAAGCCGAAGTATCTGGTACTACACAAAACTTGTAGCAACATGTTATCTATACATGCACCAAGTTGGTCTTCAAACAGACACAATCCTTCCCTCCAGTCTCTGGTTTGTGACTCTTGTCAAAACAACACAACATCATCATCATCATCATGTCAGAATCGCCGGGAAAAACCAAATGCTCCTTTAAAAGCACCATCATCATCACTCGCAGTAGGGCCTAATCACCGAGTCAGCACTAGCAGTGAACAACCACGGCTGCCTCAGGTGGAATTTTTAATCCAAAACCCCTGCATGGTAACGAAAGCAAAACACCACTATGCTTCAGATTTTCCAACGAGAAACATTACAGTAATTTAAGCCACTGTCTGCTTTGATGAAAGTTAGATATTTCTATGAGTGCAAACAAGAGTTCACGAAAGAAAGGACATGTAACAATATACCTCTTCTATCTGAACTTAGATGGCCATGAAGAATCTCCAACGGCACAATAAGTGGGTTCTGGTTCAGATCGGTGTATATCATTCCGTGGAATACATAGGCTGTACAATCCTCTAACGATGAGTCGAAGAGAGGGTACCTCCGGTGGAAAGTGACACTCGTTGTATCCATCAAGTGGTTCCTGAAACAAAGAAACTGAATTACTACAAGATATATAAATTCAGATAGTAAAGTATAACTAGTGGGTGCTATCCAAAAATGGACTGTATCTAATGGCGGATTTCAGGGAAAAGAAAGGCAATCACTAGAACCGGAAAAAACATGAGAACATTTTTTTGCAGTACAAACCATTCAAAAAACTAGACTAAGCAGTGGAAATCACTAACATCTAACAGAGAACACTTATGCACATAGTGGTGCTACCGAGAAGGAAATAAATGTTCAGCTTGACTTCCAAGGCGGGTGTAAAGGAGTAACCTGTGGCCAACATCAGGTTGCAAAACATGTGGCCCTATAGTCAATGGTTACCCAAGTATTTAGTACTCCCTCCGTCACAAAATGTAAGACGTTTTTTGACACAGAGGGAGTAAATGATACATAAAACACTTCGTAATAAGGTCCATATCAAGCACTATATTGTCAGAACTTATCTGAACAAAGAAAAACTAAAACAATAGCAATCAACTGCCTAAAACACTAACCTTGGCAGTGTAAACACTAGCTAACAAAAGAAACATTAAGGATCAAGAGGTTGGCTGCCCTGGACCTGGAGTGACAAGCTGAGCAAGCTACTTCCAGATGCACTGATAAAACTCCATATATCATGTAGCACCTGGTCACGCATTAGATTCAAATCTTGTGCAGCAGTATCCAGTGTGAGATTATGGTCCTGAAATTAATGATGGCCTGTAGTTTACCACTTAGTTGTAAGACTTCAATATTTTGGTAGAAATTTTGGCAGCATAATAATTGTAATTGTGACAGTATGGACATAAAACAAGAGAATGTAATCCCTCCCCACACCCGCATAGCCCCATCATAAAAAAATCATGATCGTGCTTCCTATATAAGCATGCATGTAAGCACAATAGTGCATATGACCACACATCACATAAGCATGCATACCAACATCAACATTGCAGGAACATACATAGTTTGTATCATTTGTATTTCCAGAAACTTACATGATCTGTGTGTTGTTGTGCATGCTCTCCTGCTTCAGCTCGTGCTCGAACTCCAGATCCACGAGCTGCAGGGCAGGCCACCTTGGCGGACTAGGCTCCAATCCGGCCACCACTTGCTGGTACGTGCATCAGGCCATCAGATCAGCAAAGTATGCTACTTATCCCCTCCCCTCTCTCCCCTTCTCCCTATTCTTCCTCCCCCTACCCGTCTCTGTTGTGCTCTGTTTCTTCTCTTATGTTTTCTGAATTTCTCATGTACATGTACTGGCTGCTGCTATATATAGAATTGCAACTTGCTGTCATTATTATGTTGTGGAATACGGACTTATTTTTCATTGTTCATGCACTCTGCTTTGGAGAAAAGGAGACGAGCAGGTGGGAAAACAATCTGTACTACATGGGCAAACCATGTAGTCATGTACTCATTTACTACTGATTTAATTTGCTAACATTCGTCATAAGATAGTGTTTATGCTGTCGCCACGCCATACACCATAATCATTATAATGTTATAAAGGGGGTTGGTCGCCATAAAACGCGTTACGCCATAAAAACATTGGTGGTTAGTTCCAAAGAATCGCAAGTACTCCCTCTGTACAGAAATATAAGAGCGTTTAGATTACTCTTTAGTGATCTAAATGCTCTTATATTTCTTTACGGAGGGAGTACATTGATAATCTCAAACTACATAACATCACCTCAAGAAGTTTCTCTGCGCAAGAGCTTGAATTAGACGATGGTATCCATCAACCATTAGACCATGACCATCGGTAAGACCATGTCAATCTATTTCTAATTTTCTAAACTTACTCTTTTTTACCGAATAGAATGTATATAACTACTGGGTAGATTATGCAATTGTACTCGAATTAATAATGACTACTTGATAATAGTTCAGAAATAATGTCACATGATTATCCCCACGTAGTCTATCGATCTCCTGAATATTCAGATTTACAATGAAAGAAACATATTTCTCTACAGTGAGCAGGCATTGACAATATGTAATATGGAAAATTTCTTGATGGTAGCACGAGTTCTGGCACACAAGTAAAACCATAGAGCGAGAGAGATAAAGGGAACCTGTCGGAGAGAAGGAGGGGCTACGATGTTAGGTAGATCTGGTGGTAGTCCAGCTACCAGCCGGGGCAAGGTCACCAGGGGGAGGGGGCGCCATCCCGGCTGCGTGGCCATGGTTCCATTGGAGCATTGAAGGTATGGAAGGGGAAGAAGAGGGGGCACGACTGCGCAGTGCGGCATGGGGCACGGCCAAGCGACGGAGCACACAACAATAGTGCGGTGATGCAGCGGCTGACACGGCGAGGCGGAGGAGAGGCAGTGCGGTGGTTGGGCGGGGGACACGATGGGGCGTAGGTGCGGAAGGGGACAGGGTGGGTGGCGGGGAGACGGGCGGCGGTGGGACACAACAGTCCGGCAGGGGGCACGACGGGGTGGCTTGGAGGCGAACAGTGGTCAGGAACGGCAGGACTGGGGGTGAGCGCATATGAATCTTGGACCGGAGATGCTTCGGGAGAAAGGGGGATATTTTGGCTTCTTGAGGCGTAGGGATTTGAGCGAGGGAAGGAGACCCAATCGGCCAGAATTTTGGTACATATACGCGCCCTTTCTCGCTCTCTATTCATCATTGCTCACTGAGCAGTAGGCCCAGCTACACGAAAAGGAAAAAGAGAGCGCGAGCTATCCAATTAAGTGGTGCGAAGAAGACCGAAGATGCAAAAGGAGTCCAGCTACATGCCACAGTGGGGCCTCCCAGCATGTGTTTCTTAGGCTTGATGGCATGTCAATGGGTCAACCCTAGGGAAAGGATATTGTCATACATATTTTTGTCGAAAAATCATCTTCCCCTAGAGTACACTGTTCATTGCTTTACTATCCCTTGAGGGGGCCAATAAACTCTAGGGAAAGACTTTGGCCCTAGGTAAAATGGTGATTTCTAGTAATGTAAGGAGGTGATAGCGCAGCGAATGAGGCAACCGGACTATAGTGCTTTAACACTTTCACTTAGCCATAGGAGTTTGACAGTGGGGCTACTAGATAGCCCCTGGTGGCTCCGCACTCTCCCGATCTCGGGGTGCGTACATGCCTGGCCGGGAAACGGCCCTTCGTTAAGGCGGAGGAATTATATCATTCCGATAGGTCATCGAGTGGTTGACCACTCTCACGCTATATCATGACAGTCAGTTTTCGACTTTCTCTACTGAGGTGCTCGTCCGGATGAATCAGGGCACAATCGCAGTAGTTCTCCTGGTGCTGCCTTAGCCGATAAAGCGGAACGTAAGGCACCAAAACACAGGAGCCGGGCAAACCCAACATTTGACCAAAGAAAATGATTCGGAGCTGATGCATATAAGGCCAAACTCGCGACGCCGAACACTCCCTAAGGTATTCGGTCTTTATGGTATAAACTGGGCCTAAATAGTGCCCTTTGTAAGAAGCCCCTTGTGTCTAGGTACGTGCATTATTCTGACGTGGCCACATGCCAAGACGTCAGCATCCTTCTCAATTGTACTGAGAATTCGAGGGATGTGTATCAACAAGAGACAGTAAAAAGGTTTACGCAGGGTCTTAATCTAAAAAGAATCCTTGGAGCGGGTCCCTGCTGCACGTCTGCGCCTGTGTCTCCGTTGTGCCGTATCCCGGACGGGTGTAGCACGATGATCGTCTGTAAAAGAGAGGAACTTAGGTGAAGAAGTTGTCGTGCAAAAAGGTAGTTTTTAAAGAAACCGTGTATAACTAAAAATGAGTAGAAATTGTCACTTGTCTGCGCGCGTTCAGCCCCCTTGTGTTTGTAATAGGGGTGTGACCATCAATCCGGTACAAATTACATATAGCAGCGCCAGACTCATTCTCTTCGGTGAGGCCGTTTTTAGTGTGCGGCTGCCAAGGCAGTCGCATTCTCTTCGGCGCGCAAAGATCGCTTAATTTTACGTTCACTGTAATGATGCCACGTGGACCGGGCATCTTGAGCGTGAGGGAAGCGTAATGCGGTATTGCATTAAAGCGAGCAAAAGCTTCGCGTCCAAGTAGTGCTTGATAACCGCTTTGGAACGGAGCAATGTGGAAGGTTAAATTTTCGCTATGGAAGTTATCGGGGGAGCCGAACGTAACTTCTAGTAGCAGGGAGCCCGTGCAATGAGCCCCTGGGCCTAGTGTTACTCCTTTATCGGTAGTATTGCTGAGGCGAATTTTCGTTGGGTCTATCCCCATTTTGCGGATTGTGTCCTAATATATCAGGTTTAGACTGCTGCCACCGTCCATCAGGACTCGTGTGAAGTGGTATCCGTCAATTATTGGGTCTAATACCAAGGCAGCCCATCCTGCGCGTCGGATACTTGCTGAGTAATCCTGATGGTCAAAAGTGATCGGTTGAACCGACCAGTGGCAGGGCTCCGCGGTAATAGGCCCTTGGGCATATTTATCCGGGAGTGTCGCTTTGTTTCTCCCCTTGATCACGTGTAACACGTTTACTGTTTTGACTTCTGGTGGAAACTTCTTTTGTTCCCCAGTGTCTTGCTTGGGAGGTTCATCCTCATCTTCGCTTGGTGTATCCTCCCCCTTGTGTACGGCGTTGAGTTTGCCGGACTGCTTGAAGACCCAACATTCTCTATGGGTATGATTAGCGGGTTTACCAGGGGTGCTATGGATCTGACATACTTGGTCCAGAATTTTGTTTAGGCTGGACAGTTCATCTCTGGCGCCTTTAAGGGGCGGCTTTTGCTGACTTGGCCGAGAGATTTTGAATCCGGCGTTTACTGTCGTGCTCTTTGTGCTGTCTTCTTTATTCCGGCGTTTGTTATTGTTGTTGCGCCGTGATTTCCCGTTTCCATCACTAGCTTCGGATGTACTAGGGTCGCTGGTGCTGCATCTGGCTAGCCAGCTATCCTCACCCGCGCAAAAGCGGGTCATGAGGCTTGTTAATGCTGCCATTGTTCTCGGCTTTTCTTGGCCGAGGTGTCTGGCAAGCCATTCGTCACAGACATTGTGCTTAAAAGCTGCCAAGGCTTCGGCGTCCGGACAGTCGACTATTTGGTTCTTTTTAGTAAGAAACCTATTCCAGAGCTTTCGGGCTGACTCTCCGGGCTGTTGAGTTATATGACTCAAATCATCCGCGTCCGGAGGTCGGACATAAGTCCCTTGGAAATTTGCCCGGAATGCATCTTCGAGCTCTTCCCAGCTTCCGATGGAGTTTTTAGGGAGGCTTTTAAGCCAGTGCCGAGCTGGCCCTTTGAGTTTGAGGGGTAAATATTTAATGGCATGGAGATCATCTCCCTGAGCCATATGAATGTGGAGGATACAGTCCTCAATCCAGACCCCAGGGTCTGTTGTTCCGTCGTATGCCTCTATGTTTACGGGTTTGAATCCCTCTGGAAATTCCTGGTCCAGCACCTCATCGGTGAAACATAGGGGGTGTGCGGCGCCCCTGTATCTGGGTGTGCCGTGGTGTTCGGATGTTTGGTGTGTTGCATCGTATGCTGGAGCGCGCTTGCGTGGTCCATAGATGGATCTAGTTGCTTCGTCCTTTTGATGCGAGCCCTGCGTGGATCGCGTATTGGCTTATGTGCGGCATTGCTTGCCGCTCCATGTTGGTCGTGAGGTCGTCTATCCGGCCGGGTGGACATTTTAATTTTTGGTTGCGGGGGATCTAGGGCCTCCTCATCGAATTCGGGTAGTAACTTCCGCTTCGGGTAACTCTTGGTGGGGCGATTGCCGCCGTATTTTGCTACTGCGTTGAGTACTTTGCTCCATCTGATTTGGAGTGTGTCTTGCGCAGCCTTGAGCCTTTGCTTCTGCCTTTTTAGACTCCTCGCGGTGGCAACAAGCCTTTGATGGGAATTTTGTTGCTCCGGGTGTCTGTCCGGTGTTATGTCCTCCGGACTATTATCTTTGACAGAGTTGGTTTGTTCGGTTTGATTCTCGCGTTGCCGTGGTCCGGCAGTGGTTCACCCTGCTCTAACGTTGGGTCTATATGATCGTTATTTCTGTCGAGGCGGGATTTGGAGCGGCGCTTACGCCGCCGCTTTGGCTGCTTCTCGAGGGGACAACCCTTTGTTGCATCCTTCCATTCCTCGTCGTCGTTTTCCTTTGGTGTGTCCACCGTGTATATGTCATGTGATGAGGTGGACGTCCAGTGCCCTATAGGCAGTGGTTCCTCTTCGTCTCCCGCATCATCGTCCATACCGTTGATGTCTTCGGAGTCGAAGCCGAGCACGTCGGTTAAGTCATCGACAGTGGCTACTAAGTGGGTGGTGGGTGGGTCGCGAATTTCTTTGTCGTCCGCATCCCAGTCCTGCCGGACATAGTTCGGCCAGGATCCTCCTGATAAGGAGAGAGACCTTAACGAGTTCAGTATGTCGTCAAAGGGAGAGTGCTGAAAAATATCCGCGGAGGTAAACTCCATGATCGGCGCCCAATCAGATTCAATAGGAACGGGCGCAGGCAGTTTGGAGTCCGTGGCCGGAGAAGGATCCGGTAGTTTATCAACACGGCTCTCGCGCAAGGTAAGGTCGATGTTCGGCTCGATCGCAGCTGAGGGTAAGGCCTCCGTGGCGGGGTTCATCCACCCGTCCGCGAAAGGCGCAACTGGCTCTGAATTGAGGGTCGGAGCGGCTGCCGGTGAGACCTCCTGAACATTGTCCGATGGTAGAGCTAAATCGTACTCATCGTGACCGCGTGACGCACAAGGCATAGGCTCGAATCCGTCGAAGATCAAGTCTCCGCGGACATCGGCCATGTAGTTTAAGCTTCCAAACCTGACCTGGTGGCCAGGGGCGTAACTTTTGATCTGCTCTAGATGGCCAGGCGAATTGGCCCGCAGTGCAAAGCCGCCGAACCCGAAGGTCTGTCCGGGGAGAAAAGTCTCACCCTGGACTACATCGCTATCGATGATAGTAGGAGCCATCAAGCCTAACGGCGACGACACAGAGGAACTCTCAATGAAAGCACCAATGTCGGTGTCAAAACCGGCGGATCTCGGGTAGGGGGTCCTGAACTGTGCGTCTAGGCCGGATGGTAACAGGATGCAGGGGACACAATGTTTTACCCAGGTTCGGGCCCTCTTGATGGAGGTAAAACCCTACGTCCTGCTTGATTAATACTGATGATATGGGTAGTACAAGAGTAGATCTACCACGAGATCAGAGAGTCTAAACCCTAGAAGCTAGCCTATGGTTTGATTGTATGTTGTAGTAGTTGTTCTACGGACTAAAACCCTCCGGTTTATATAGACACCGGAGAGGGCTAGGGTTACACAAGGTCGGTTACAAAGGAGGAGATATCCATATCCGTATTGCCTAGCTTGCCTTCCACACCAAGTAGAGTCCCATCCGGACACGAGACGAAGTCTTCAAACTTGTATCTTCATAGTCTAACAGTTCGGCCAATGGATATAGTCCGGCTGTCCGGAGACCCGCTAATCCAGGACTCCGTCAACCTGGCTTAGGAAAAGATGAACCTGATAAAACAATGTTAGATAACGCACACACATCTACTAGACAAAGCAGTAACTGCAAACCACAAGAGTACCAAGATTGGGATGACATGTAGTCAGTGAGTACTAGGTACTCTATTGGATATAGACATGTCCCCAAAGGTAAAGATATGCAATGAATTTAATGATTTCCTTCCCTCTCCCCCTGAATCTTATATTGGATAATGGGAGCACTACAAAAAAATACACTTCCGTGATGATACGTGTTTGTCACAGTAGGTCGCGTTTTTTGTCATGCATGTACATCCATGACGATTTTATGACAGAATCAAGACAGTCATACATGTGATGTTGTAGAAGTGTTCCATGACATTACCAAAATTATCATCACGGAAGTGTCCACTTCCATGACGATAAATATGTTGGCGTTCTGGGAATGGGGGTCCCCAGACTTGCCTGCCTGCGGCCCACGGCATGGCGAAGCCAGCAGGCCATACGACCCATCATCATTAACGAAGCATCCAAGACCCTCGCGAGGGTCCAAGCCTCACGAGGAGGACGATGCAAGACCTCCTCCCGAGCGGCCTAGTCGGGCGGGCTCGCGAGGGGCGGAGATACCAAGGCGAGGTGAACCTCATGAGGCTCTCGTGACGTGAGCCATGACGATCCGCACCAGGCGGGCGCCAGCGCGCGCAGCGTCCTTGTTTGCTCTTTGGTGCAAAGGGGGCAAGCGCGGCCGCGGAGTAACGAGGCCTCAGGAAAAGGTTGCCATTTCGGTGCAACAAGACCAAGACCATGGACTGCAAGATGGAGGTCATCGTGGAGCCCAAGACGGCGTCACCACCAGAGCTTTGTGCATGCGAAGACTACCTTTTGTCAGGATAACTTGTACTAGTTGTCCCCCTTCAAATTAGCCCGCCATTGTTGGCTCCCTTCCCGCTCAACATTTGGGAAGATGACCAGGGCCTCTATAAATAGGACTAGTCACCACAGTGGAGGGGGATGAGATGGGATCTGATCGGATCTGAGCTAGAGAGAACCTACACACCAAAAGTTCGTACGCACAAGAACACCTCAACCTCAGGAGGCTGTTCTTCCCTTGTATTGTTCATCATTAGCCCAAGAGGCAATCCACCACCACACTGGAGTAGGGTATTACACCACAACAGTGGCCCGAACCAGTATAAACCCTGTGTCTTTCTGTGTTGTGAGTTCGTCAAGTTCGTCTGCAAGATCTAGTGAGTTAGAGCGTAGATTGGTAGGAGGGAAAGACTTCGTGCGCACCCCAGTGTTCGAACCTTAAGGGTTTGCCGGAACCCCACATCCGACATTTGGCGCGCCAGGTAGGGCTGCGCCGGAGCTTCCCTTCCATCATTTCGTCGCTCCGTCATCTCCATGGCAGACGCTCGCCGTGCTCGAGCTGAGCGTCGGGCTGCCCTCGCCGCCCGCGTCGCTCAGACGGCTCCCGTCGGCGGGCCGCCTCGTCATTCTTCGTCTCCCGCCGCCAACGCTGCCATCGGCCCGGTGGGGAACGGGCAACAGGCGTCCTCGCGGCATCCTTCGGTGCGGCAAGACGGCCGCACCGCTACTCCATCACTCACCCCCGCTGGTTCTTTGTCCCACGCGCATCGCGCTCCCATGGAGGCACGAGCCGCGCTCATCGCGGCGAACGAGCTCCTGCGTTACCGCCCTGTCGACGACCTCTATGAGGAGTGGCTCGACCACGTCGCCAAGCTCGTCTGTGCCGCAAGGGGCTCTCCGGCACCGCCCCACTCTCTGCCTTCCCCTCAACCAACCGCGGGCGACGGGGCTCATCGCGTGCCTCCACCGCCTTGACCCCAAGACGGTGCCTTGGCACTAAGGCGCGCGCCTCCGCGGCGTGATCCACCGCGCCCGGCGCCCGCGCGTGAAGAAAGAAGCTGTCAAGAAATCCCGCGGCCACGAGAAGCTGCACCGGCACTCCCCGCGCCACCTCGTCAAGACCGTGCGCCGCCTGCTGTGGCACAGCGCGGACCTCGCCAAGACCAAGTTCCGCCTCCGAAGCGGGCCCCGACGACCATGGCTGGCTTCCGTGCCTTCACCCCCAAACTGCGAAGCATTGCCTGGCTAGGCAAGTTCAAGCCAGATCTGCCTCCATGATACGACGGCACCGCCGACCCTGCAGAGTTCCTGCAGCTCTGTGAGCTGAGCATCGAAGCGGCCAACGGCGACGAAAAAGTCATGGTGAACTGGTTTCCCATGGCTCTCAAGGATGGGGCCCGCTCCTGGCTCCTGAACCTGCAGCACGGCTCGATCTCCTCCTGGGACGAGATGCGCGGCCGCTTCATCGCCAACTTCCAGGGCACTCATGACCGCCCACCGGCCGCGGGCGATCTACGCCGCATCAAGCAACAGCCAGGAGAGACCCTCTAGAAGTACATCCAGCGCTTCAACAACACCCGCCTCAAGATCCCCAAGGTCACGGACGAAGCCATCATCTCCGTGTTCTCAGACGACGTCCGTGACGTCAAGATGAAGGAAGAGCTGGCTATACATGAGGAGCTTTGCACATCTCAGGAGCTGTTCAACCTAGCGACCAAGTGCGCAAGAGCTGAGGAGGGCCGCCTCTCTCTCCTTGAGCTGCCGGGTGCAGGAGTGGAGGAGAAGAAGGCCAAAGCCAAGGACGTGAAACGCAAAGAGGCAGTGGTGCTCGCAGCGGAGCCCGACGCCAAGCGAGGCAGAGATCAGCCCGAGTCATCCAAGAACGGCCGTCCGTTCTACGTCTTCCACAACCTGAACACCCACAACACCAGCGACTGTCAAGAGCTCAGAGCCATACGGGAAGGACCCTTCGGTCGATGCCCCAAGCGCAACGACTAAGGCTACGACCGTGAAGGAGGACGCGGAGGCAGACGCTAGGACGACCGTGGCCTGCGCCAGTAGTGGTGCGACCGGCCTCATGAGGACCGCTGGCAGGACCAACCTCGCGAGGACGCCTGGAAGGACCCGCCTCGTGAGGATTGCCCCCAGGGCAACGCTGGTCTTCCCCCGTTTCCGCCACCGAGAAGGAACGACGACCACCACCAGGACGAGGGGGCTGGGGGCTTCCAGGAGCCGCGTGCGATCGCTTGCATCTTGGGCGGTGCTCAGGCCCCAGCCTCTCAGCGCATCTTCAAACAGTTCGCTCGCGAGGTGAACGCGGCGCTCCCCAAGCTCGAGGTCACGCGACCGCTTAGGTGGTCCCAATTCGCCATCACCTTCAACTCGGCCGACCAGCTCAAGTGCGTAGGTCCCGCTGGCACACTCCCTATGCTGTGCTCCCTAGTCATCAGCAAAGTGCAAGTCACCAAGACTCTCATCGACGGCGGCGCAGGGCTCAATGTCTTACCCGTCGACACGTTCGACAACCTCCAAGTGCCCTACGAGCAGCTCCAGCCAACCAAGCCTTTCTCAGGAGTGACTGACGGTTCCACCACACTGATAGGACAAGTCCGCCTGCCTGTCACCTTCGAGGAGCGCAAGAACTACCGCACCGAGCTCATCGACAAGTCTGCCTGCCTGTCGTACAATGCCATCCTCGGGTATCCAGCCCTGGCCAAGTTCATGGCAGCCACTCATCATGGCTAAAACATTCTCAAGATGCCAGGAAGCGGGGGAATCATCACGGTTCCATGTGAAGAAAGGGATGCGGTGTGCTCCCTTGAGCGCGCCTTCCAAGCCGCAGCAATCGACAACCCTGACAGCAGAAGTGAAGGCCCTCCGGAGACCATCCCCAAGAAGAAGCTGCCGCGCCGCGCAGGACCCCTAGAAGATGGCATCACGTCAGGGGCCTCGTCAGGATCAGCGCCCGCTCCAGGGGCGCCTACCTCCACCGCATAGGAAAGCGCACCCGGCGCCCTCCTCGGGCAGGGCTCGGGGGATCTCTTCTAGAGAGCCTCAGACCTTGCCAACCACACGAGGGAGGCGCTTGGGCACCACTTGGAAGTGTGCTTCATGGCACGCTTAGCTCAGGAGAGCACAGGGCAAGGAGTGCCCACCACCCAGGAGTTCGTCACCAAGACCACCCAAGAGCTACAAGACGCGAGAGTCATGCACGGCGACAGCCGCTCACCGAGCACGGCTCACCATCCAAGCGAGGGTGCTGAGCTGCGCGCCTGCGTCGACATCCCAGGGCTCAACAGGGCCGCATCCAAGGAACGCTTCTGGCCATCATGTGCGGGCCGCTATGAGGGTCTGCCACACAGCCGCGTTCGTAGAAGGGAAACAGAGGGATTACAATCCCATCTCGGTGAGACCGAAAAGACTAGGGTTTCTGGCAATGGCTATGTCAAGAGAACTCGGTGGCACCGGATAGAAAATTTCGGTGGGGCCGAGTTTAACTTTTGGTTTGGGACATATGTGGATATGAGAAAGTAGTTGAGGGCTTTGGAGCATATCACTAAGTGTTTTGAGCAAGAACCTCATTAAGCAGCACCTCACCCCCTCTTGATAGTATTGGCTTTTCCTATGGACTCAATGTGATCTCGGATCACTAAAATGAAAAATGAAGAGTCTTGTTCTTTGAGCTTGAGCCAATACTTTTGTCCTTGGCATTTTGAGGGATCCACTTTTCTAATCCATGCCATGCCAATCATTGAGCTTTCTTGAAATATTTATCTTGAAATAGCATTAGCTCAATGAGCTATATGTTGTTAGGAATTACCAAAACCACACAGGGATAGTTGCACTTTCAATCTCCCCTTTTTTGGTAATTGATGACAACATATAGATCAAAGCTTCGAAAAATGATAATAAGATTGAAAAACATCGTCGCTTTGAGAAGTATGTGATAAGCAAGAGCTCCCCCTAAATTTGTGCATTATTTTAAATTTTCTTTTGAATACAAATGCACAATCGATTAGGATCATGGGTTACTCTTCCATGTCACATACATCTTGGTGGAGCGCTCAAAATGATAGAAATTAAAAGCATGCACTCATCACCAAGCAAGTGAATGATCATATAAGGATATAAGAGATAGTATCATCCAACAAGCATTAAGGGTAGCATATGATCAAAGACATGATCAAACAAGTATTTCACAAGAACATAAAGTATCTCACACAAGCACACAATCAAGAAGTTCAACCAAACCAAAAACAAGAGAGATAAAAAGCAACACTCTCTCTCGAAGCCTATGATCTATACATTTTTCTCCCCCTTTGGCAACAAGTTACCAAAAAGTTCAAAAATGCACAGTGCTAAACGTCACTCAGGCTTGATCTTCGGGAGGTGGTGTAGAGATGACTCCAAGGACGAAAGCTTCTGTTGATTTAGTTGGAGCTGGTGGAGTGGTTGCTGGAGGTGGCTCTGGAGCTGTAGCTGATGTTGTAGCTCTAGTATCTGTGACTGGCACTGTAGCAGACCTCTGGCATCGGGGCACTCTAGCAAAAGTTGACTTGCCCTTCTTCTCCTCCACTTCCTCCTGAAGTTTCTCAACTGCTGACTGAATCTTAGTTACTTTGACATCAAGATCATAGAATTTCTGCTCAATGATCCTCTCCAAGCTCTCCTGGTTTTGAGTCAGGGTGGCCAAGCCCTTCTCAATCCTCAAGGTGGATTGGATCATATATCCAAGCTGATCTTGCTTGGATTTCAAGAACACTTGAGATGCCTCTTCAATAGTTGGCATTCTTGCAGCTTTCTCAGCTTTAGCTTTGGCTTTCTTCTCCTGTGCTTGAACTGATGATGGTTCATTCTCATCCATCATAACTGTGTTGTCTTCAAAGTCAGGGTATATGGCCAGGTGCTCCTTATCCAATAGATATTTGCCTGTGCCCATCTTGGAGTTGATGAGCTCCTGAATTTGTGGGGCATACCCACAACTTCTCTTCTGATCAGCTGTTGTCCTTTTGATTGTCTCTAAAATCAGACTCATGACTTTGAACTTTTGAGGCACATCAAACAAATGTAGCAAATTGATAGCATGTCCTATGATCATCTTGTGATCACTTGACTTGGGTAGCAATGTGTGCCTTAGGATCCAGTTGATGGTAGGTAGACCAGACAACAAGAAGTGGACAGATCCAAACTTATGAGTCTCTAAAGCATCATTTGGGATCTCTTTGTACATGTGTGCCATAGTGTTGTGGTCTTTCTTCTTCTCGGCATAAACATCCAAGTCATCTTCATGTTCCTCAGGGGCATTGATCAGCTTGGTCCATTCTTCTACTGTGGATTGGTGCCTAGTACCCTCAAACATCCATATAATCCTCCCATCTGGATAGAAATGGGCTGTAGAATAGAATTGCATGATTAGCTCATCATTCCACTTGGTGAGCTTCTGTCCAACAAATGTATCTACTCCACAAGCCTTGAAGCTGTCATAGACTCCTGGATAGTGATCTTCATTTTCCTTGATGTACTCCTAGTCAACCCATCTCATGTCACACACTATGGGCTTCTTGTCAAGCGGGATAGTCTCATAAAAGTCTTGTTGTTCCTTTGTGTGGAACCTGTAGTCCACAGCAGTTCTCCTCCTAGCGGCATATGGATTAGACTGTCTCCACAATCTCAATCCTGAATCCTTCCTGATCTTCATATTTTCTGCAACATGATGTGCATCATTGTGGTCAGGGATCTTGGGCTTCAGCTTCCTTAGCACTTGGGCTTCATCATCTTCTTCATCAACAGTCTCAGGCACTGGGGCCTTGTTCTTTTCTGCAGCTGGAATGTTCCTGGTGCTTCTCTTGGGTGCATACTTTTGAGCTGGAGCTCTGGGAGCAGACTTGGGCTTAGATGGAGCAGCCCCTGATCTGATTGCATCTCCCATAAGCTTCTGAGCTTTGGGTGCTGGTGCAGCATCCTCTTCTTCTTCATCATCATCTCTCATCATTGATGGTTTTCCAATAACTCTGGCAATGGTCTTCTTGACCCTTTCTTTCCTCTTCTTGCCTTCACCTCCTTCTTTGGGATCAAGAGTGAACTCCATTGTTTCTTGCATGGAGTCTCTGGCTTTTGACATTGGAACTCTTCTTGCCGGAGCCTTTGTCTTCATTCCAAGCTTACTTGCAGCAGTTGTGCCATACTCCTTTTCAGCACCTTTTTCCTTGAAGTGGCCTCATCATCAATAGCCACATAATCCTCATCTTTAGAATCTGAGGTTTTCTTCTTCCTTATCCTGGTAGCTGCTTTTGGTAAGTTACTAGGTGTGATCCTGTTGCCCTCATCATAGCTGCTGGAGGGACTAGTGCCCTCACTCAACTGAACCTACTCTTCAGACTTGTTCTGACTGTCATTTTGATCAGACATCTTCAAGCAAACTGTCAGCAGACCCTGTGAATAGGTTGTAGATGAGGTATAGTAGATGAGCATCACAAAATACAGACGTTTTGCAAAACAATTGAGTCAAAAAGCTTAGTTTTAGTTCTCTAGATAAGTGGTCTTGGAGCTACCAAATTGACAAACTCGGTGATTTTCGAAGCAACACTTGGAACCTAAGCTAGTGAACTCGGTTGGGCCGAGTCACAGTTTGGTGGCACCGAGATTGCTAGGGTTTCATAGAATCTTGAAGTCGGTCACACCGATTTGCACGTTTCGGTTGGACCGAAAAGTGCATGTGCAATGGCCAAGGCCGAATCGTTGAGACCGATTTCTACATTTCGGTCGGTCCGAGATGAGTTCTGCGGAGAGCTAACCCTAAAATTTTCAAATCAATCTAGACCTAAGGAAGTTTTAGCTGGATGGATCAATCTCAATCGTGGCAAGAAACATGGCATTGTCCTAGTGCTAGGAATCGGAATGAAAAAGACAGCACAAGGGGTCGAACACTTACCCTAGAGCGGCGAGTGTTTGCTACAGCGGCAACGGTGGAGCAGATTGCCGTTGACGATGGTGGAGACCAGCGGCGGGAGGTCGCTGGCGGCGAGAGAACGATCCGAAGACCCGAAGAGGCAGAGCAGGTTACGCGCGAGTGAAGGGTTTCGGAAAAATTTCCAAAATTTGACACGTCAGTATATATAACCTGACCCTGTCGGTGTGACCGAGTGGAATAACTCGGTGGCACCGAGATGCAAAACTGCAGGCAGTTACTGCAACTCGTTGTGACTGAAAGGTTCTAATCGGTTGTACCGAGATTGAAAACCTAGATCAACTAAGTGATCTCGGTAAGACCGAAAAGGATGAATCGGTCAGACCGAAATGCACAAAGAGGTTTTGGAAGTTTAAGTCTATGATGAATCGGGGACTCCGGGTGCTCCTCACACAGAGTGGTTCGAATCTGACTTGATCAAACTTTGTGATGTAGCATGAATAGAGTTTGAGATGAGGAAAGCATAGATAGCTAGAGGGAGTTCTTAGGCATTCTTGTCCATCCATTTGGCAAAAGAGAAAAAACCAAACAATCAAAGAAACAAATGGATGTCCTCGAATGAGAAAAATATGCATTCAACATGCTCACACAATAATATGGCAAAAGAAATATGTGACAAAGCATGCACAAGCACTCTAGCATCTATCAAGCAATTGGTGATGACTAGGTCATCTATATATGAGTATATTGACTTAGGAGGCAAATGAGAACATTTGATCATAGGTCATACTCATCGTTTAAGCACAAGTGGGGTTACCACTTTTACATAAAGCATTGTTGTGCTCACACCATTTGAGTTGCTTTAGCTCAATTTTTAGAGTAAAGCTCCCCTAGATGTGATATACCCCCTAAGAGGGATGAACTAACCTTGGGTTTTGTCGATGATGACTTCATGTAGGTAATGAAGATGTGGATGCTCAATGTTGATGTAGATCATTCGGAGCATTCCATTGGAGTGAGTTGCACTTTCAATACCTACACGGGTTAGTCCCACAAGGAACAAGCAAGGGTATCCATATACATAGAGTGATGTATACACAAGATGATGTCCATGAAAGCATTAGGTTACCTTGTCCCTTGTCTTACCAACAAGAGGGTTTGTGACTCCTTGAACTAGTGCGAGATATGGAAGTTGTTTGCACTTGTTATTGCCAAATGATAAGAGTGATGTATGTTGGCGGAGTCACCCTCAAGAACCCTCTAGTTCTTCTTCTTCGGGATCCACACCATCTTGATGGGAATCCTTGGAGTTGTAGTTGTACTTGATGAGTTAGAACTTGATGTAGTCTTGGGAACCCACTTGATCAAGGCCTTAGGAGCTTCTTCAAATGCATCAATCTCCTCTTGAAGCTTTTCCTTGCCTTTTTGCTTGTGGTCTTGTGGTGGAAGATCATCTTGAGCTTGTGTTCCTTTGATAGAAGTAGGATCATACTTCTCTTGTTGTGGAACAAACCTCGTCTTGGGGTATTGATCTTCTTCACTCAACTCCATTGGCATTGAACTTTCGTTCAAAACCAACACCTTGATTCTTCCGGTGCCTTCCTTGCTTGCGTACAATTTCCTCAAATTGCTTACTTCCGGCAAGGCTCTTGTAAACACCTTTCTCTATAATTCCCTTCAATAAGCTATTTTCTTGCTCAAATGTAACTTGGCTAAGAGAGTCATTAGTGGAATCAAGAGAACTACTAGAAGCAACAACATTGGATTTAGCATGATTGTTGTTACTACTAGATGAAGAATCTTTCTTGTTCTTGCTGCTAGATTTAACTTGTGGCATGTAAGTAGACAAGAGTAAACGCTTGGCAATGTAAGAAGAACTTTTCTTGCGAAGATCATCATTGATTGCTTTTAAGAACCAATGCTCTTGCTCAAGGTTGAGCTTTTCAAAGCGTAGCTTCTCATGAGTCTTTAAAAGTTCTCGATGATCTTTCAAGGTAGTTTTATGAGCTAACTTAAGAGTGTTTAGTTCTTTAGTTAGATGCTCAATCTCCTTCTTATCATCGTCATTCGTTTTATCTTGATTAGCATGATTAATAGCAAGTTCATCGTAGTTTTCATAACTAGAGTTGTCAACAAGTAAATCATCATCTCCTAGAAAATCATCTTCATCACTATTGAAATCAACATACTCGGGGTGTGTTACCTTTGGACCTTTAGCCATGAAGCATCTTCCAATTCCTTCATTTGGTGAGTCAAATATGTCATAGGAGTTGGTTGTCACAAGTGCTAGTCCGGCAACACCTTCATCTTGAGTATATTTGGAGTCGGAGTGATAACTTCTTCCGGAGTGATGGTCGGAGTCAGAGCTGGATACCCATTCACCAACATGAGCTTGATGTCTTCGTTTTATGTAGCTCTTTGATGACTTGTCCTTCCTCTCCGAATCCTTGCTTCTCCGAGAGGGTCTTCGTTCATAACGATCATCTCTACTCCTCCTCTCTCTTGATGGTGATTCTTCTCTCCTACTTCTTCTCTTGGGAGAATCTTCTCTTCTTTTGTAGGGAGCCATACACTCATTGGAATAGTGTCCGGGTCTTCCACAATTGTAGCAGTTACGCTCACAACTAGAAGATCTTTTGTCATTGTAGGATCTTGACTTGGAACTTCTTTCCTTGCTTCTACTCTTGTAGAACTTGTTGAAATTCTTCATCATTAGGCTCAATTCTTCATTGAAGGTTTGCTTCTCATTTGATGATGTGGGGGCATCACATGAGGCTTTGTAAGCACCACTTGACTTGTTGTGAAGCTCTTCCTTATCCTTAAGTGACATCTCATGAGCAACAATTCTTCCAATGACTTCCGTTGGCTTGAGATCTTTGTAGTTAGGCATCATTTGGATCAATGTGCACACGGTATCATATTTTCCATCCAAGGCTCTTAGCATCTTCTTGATGATGAATCTATCAGTCATCTCTTCACTTCCTAAGCCGACAATCTCATTTGTGATGAGAGCAAGCCTAGAGTACATTTCAGAGACACCTTCACCATCCTTCATTGTGAACTTGTCAAGTTGACTTTGAAGCACATCCAATTTGGATTCCTTGACAGAGTCGGTACCTTCGTGCATATCAATCAAAGTATCCCAAATTTCCTTTGCATTCTCAAGACAGCTGATTTTGTTGAATTCTTCGGGGCACAATCCATTGAAGAGAATATCACAAGCTTGAGCATTGTATTGCAGCATCTTCAACTCTTCTGCGGTAGCTTCATGGTTCGGTTCTCTCCCATCAAAGAATTCACCTTGCAAGCCAATACACACAATAGCCCAAACGGCGGGGTTATGTCCAATAATATGCATTTTCATCTTATGCTTCCAACTAGCAAAATTTATACCATCAAAGTAAGGACCTCTACGGTGGAAATTTCCCTCGCTAGATGCCATACTCTCCTAGGTTGTGAAACCAAGGCTATGACCACCAAAAGCTATGGAAATCAAAGCAAATGGAGACCAAAGTTCTGGTACCACTTGTAGGATCGAAAGTATGTCTAGAGGGGGGTGATTAGACTACTTGACCAAATAAAAATCTAGCCTTTTCCCAATTTTAGTTCTTGGCAGATTTTAGCAACTTTGCACGAGTCAAGCAATCAACCTACACATCCAATTCTAAGAGTATAGCAGCGGAAAGTAAAACAATTACATATGAAGGTAAAGGGAGGAGTTTGAGGGAGCAAACGCAATGTTGACACGGAGATTTTTATCTGTGGTTCCGATAGGTGGTGATATCGTACATCCACGTTGATGGAGACTTCAACCCACGGAGGTTAATGGTTGCGCGAGTCCACGGAGGGCTCCACCCACGAAGGGTCCATGAAGAAGCAACCTTGTCTATCCCACCATGGCCGTCGCCCATGAAGGACTTGCCTCACTCGGTTAGATCTTCATGAAGTAGGCGATCTCCTTGCCCTTACAAAATCCTTGGTTCAACTCCACAATCTTGACGGAGGCTCCCAAGTGACACCTAGCCAATCTAGGAGACACCACTCTCCAAGAGGTAACAAATGGTGTGTTGATAATGAACTCCTTGCTCTTGTGCTTCAAAAGATAGTCTCCCCAACACTCAACTCTCTCTCACAGGATTTGGATTTGGTAGAAAGAAGATTTGAGTGGAAAGCAACTTGGGGAAGGCTAGAGATCAAGATTTATGTGGTTGGAATGGAATATCTTGACCTCAACACAAGTGTAGGTGGTTCTATCTCAGAAAATGTATGTTGGAAGTGTAGGCATGTTCTGATGGCTCTCTTCACGAATAAAGAGTGGGTGGAGGGGTATATATAGCCTCCACACAAAATCTAACCGTTACACAAAATTTACCAAACTCGGTGGGACTGATGTCTACTACACAACCTTCTTCTTGTAGACGTTGTTGGGCCTCCAAGTGTAGAGGTTTGTAGGACAGTAGCAAATTTCCCTCAAGTGGATGACCTAAGGTTTATCAATCCGTAGGAGGCGTAGGATGAAGATGGTCTCTCTCAAGCAACCCTGCAACCAAATAACAAAGAGTCTCTTGTGTCCCCAAATGGTAAATTGTATAGGTGCACTAGTTCGGCAAAGAGATGGTGATACAAGTGCAATATGGATAGAAGATAATAGTTTTTGTAATCTGAAAATATAAAAACAGCAAGATAACTAATGGTAAAAGTGAGCATAAACGGTATTGCAATGATAGGAAACAAGGCCTAGGGTTCATACTTTCACTAGTGCAAGTCCTCTCAACAATAATAACATAATTGGATCATATAACTATCCCTCAACATGCAACAAAGAGTCACTCCAAAGTCACTAATGGCAGAGAACAAACGAAGAGATTATGGTAGGGTACGAATCCACCTCAAAGTTATTCTTTCCAATCAATCCATTGGGCTATTCCTATAAGTGTCACAAACAGCCCTAGAGTTCGTACTAGAATAACACCATAAGACACAAATCAACCAAAACCCTAATGTCACCTAGATACTCCAATGTCACCTCAAGTATCCATGAGAATGATTATACGATATGCATCACACAATCTCATATTCATCTATTCAACCAACACATAGAACCTCAAAGAGTGCCCCAAAGTTTCTACCGGAGAATCACGACGAAAATGTGTGCCAACCCCTATGCATAGGTTCATGGGCGGAACCCACAAGTTGATCACCAAAACATACATCAAGTGAATCACGTGATATCCCATTGTCACCACAGATACACACGGCAAGACATACATCAAGTGTTCTCAAATCTTTAAAGACTCAATCCGATAAGATAACTTCAAAGGGGAAAACTCAATCCATTACAAGAGAGTAGAGGGGGAGAAGAAACATAAGATCCAACTATAATAGCAAAGCTCACAATACATCAAGATCATGCCAAATCAAGAACACGAGAGAGAGAGAGAGATCAAACACATAGCTACTGGTACATACCCTCAGCCCCGAGGGTGGACTACTCCCTCCTCGTCATGGAGAGTGCCGGGATGATGAAGATGGCCACCGAAGAAGGATTCCCCCTCCGGCAGGGTGCCCGAACGGGTCTAGATTGGCTTTCGGTGGCTACGGAGGCTTTTGGTGGCGGAATCCCGATCTATTCCGTTCCCCGATCATTTTAGGGTATATGGATATATATATAGGCGAAAGAAGTACGTCAGGGGGCACGAGGGGCCCACGAGGGTGGAGGGCGTGCCTAGGGGGATGGGCGCGCCCCCTGCCTCGTGGCCTCCTCGTAGATCCCCTGACGTGCACTTCAAGTCTTCTGGGCTTCTTTCCTTCCAAAAATGAGTTCCGTGAAGTTTCAGGTCAATTGGACTCCGTTTGGTTTTCCTTTTCTTCAAAACCCTACAACAAGGTAAAAACAGAAACTGGCACTAGGCTCTGGGTTAATAGGTTAGTCCCAAAAATGATATAAAAGTGTATAATAAAGCCCATAAACATTCAAAATAGTAGATAATATAGCATGGAGCAATCAAAAATTATAGATACGTTGGAGACGTACCAGCATCCCCAAGCTTAATTCCTGCTCGTCCTCGAGTAGGTAAATGATAAAAACAGAATTTTTGATGCGGAGTGCTACTTGGCATAATTTCAATGTAATTCTTCTTAATTGTGGTATGAATATTCAGATCTGAAAGATTCAAGATAAAAGTTCATATTGACATAGAAATAATAATACTTCAAGCATACCAACTAAGCAATTATGTACTCTCAAAATAACATGGCCAAAGAAAGTTCATCCCTACAAAATCATATAGTTTAGTTATGCTCCATTTTTGTCACACAAGAATGCTCTCATCATGCACAACCCCGATGACAAGCCAAGCAATTGTTTCGTACTTTAGTAATCTCAAACCTATAAACTTTCACGCAATATATGAGCGCGAGCCATGGACATAGCACTATGGGTGGAATAGAATATAATGAGGGGGGTTATGTGGAGAAGACAAAAAGGAGAAAGTCTCACATCAACGAGGCTAATCAATGGGCTATGGAGATGCCCATCGATTGATGTTAATGCAAGGAGTAGGGATTGCCATGCAACGGATGCACTAGAGCTATAAATGTATGAAAGCTCAACAAAAGAAACTAAGTGGGTGTGCATCCAACTTGCTTGCTCACGAAGACCTAGGGCACTTGAGGAGGCCCATTGTTGGAATATACAAGCCAAGTTCTATAATGAAAAATTACCACTAGTATATGAAAGTGACAAAACAAGAGACTCTCTATCATGAAGATTATGGTGCTACTTTGAAGCACAAGTGTGGCAAAGGATAGTAGCATTGTCCCTTCTCTGTTTTTCTCTCATTTTTTTCCTTTTTTGTTGGGCCTTTTCTCTTTTTTTATGGCCTTTCTCTTTTTTTTTGGCCTTCTCTTTTTTTATGGCCTTTCATTTTTTTCATCAGGAGTCTCATCTCGACTTGTGGGGGAATCATAGTCTCCATCATCCTTTCCTCACATGGGACAATGCTCTAATAATGATGACCATCACACTTTTATTTATTTACAACTCAATAATTACAACTCGATACTAGAACAAAGTATGACTCTATATGAATGCCTATGGCGGTGTACCAGGATTGCGATGAATCAAGAGCGACATGTATGAAAAATTATGAACGGTGGCTTTGCCACAAATACGATGTCAACTACATGATCATGCAAAGCAATATGACAATGATGATGCGTGTCATAATAAACAGAACGGTGGAAAGTTGCATGGCAATATATCTCGGAATGGCTATGGAAATGCCATAATAGGTAGGTATGGTGGCTGTTTTGAGGAAGATATAAGGAGGTTTATGTGTGAAAGAGTGTGTCATATCACAGGGTTTGGATGCACCGGCGAAGTTTGCACCAACTCTCAATGTGAGAAAGGGCAATGCACGGTACCGAAGAGGCTAGCAATGATGGAAGGGTGAGAGTGTGTATAATCCATGGACTCAACATTAGTCATAAAGAACTCACATACTTATTGCAAAAATCTACAAGTCATCAAAAACATCGGCACTACGCGCGTGCTCCTAGGGGATAGATTGGTAGGAAAAGACCATCGCTCATCCCCGACCACCACTCATAAGGAGGACAATCAAATAACACCTCATGTTTCAAATTTGTTACATAACATTTACCATACGTGCATGCTATGGGACTTGCAAACTTCAACACAAGCATTTCTGAAATTCACAACTACTCAACTAGCACAACTTTGATATTATTACCTCCATATCTCAAAACAATCATCAAGCATCAAACTTCTCTTAGTATTCAAAACACTCATAAGAAAATTTTACTAATCTTGAATACCTGGCATATTAGGATTTTAAGCAAATTACCATGCTATTTAAGACTCTCAAAATAATATAAGTGAAGCATGAGAGAATAATAGTTTCTATAAAACAAAACCACCGCCATGCTCTAAAAGATATAAGTGAAGCACTAGAGCAATAACACACTACTCCGAAAAATGTAAGTGAAGATCAATGAGTAGTTGAATAATTATGCAACTATGTGAAGACTATAACATTTAAGAATTTCATATCTTGGTATTTTATTCAAACAGCAAGCAAAACAAAATTAAATAAAATGACGCTCCAAGCAAAACACATATCATGTGGCGAATAAAAATATAGCTCCAAGTAAAGTTACCGATGAACGAAGACGAAAGAGGGGATGCCTTACGGGGCATCCCCAAGCTTAGGCTCTTGATTGTCCTTGAATATTAACTTGGTGTGCCTTGGGAATCCCCAAGATTAGGATCTTGCCAATCCTTGTTCCATAGTCCATTGAATCTTTACCCAAGACTTGAAAACTTCACAACACAAAACTTAACAGAAAACTCGTAAGCTCCGTTAGCGAAAGAAAAGAAAACACCACTTCAAGTTACTGTAATGAACTCATTATTTATTTATATTGGTGTTAAACCTACTGTATTCCAACTTCACTATGGTTTATAAACTCTCTTACTAGCCATAGATTCATCAAAATAAGAAAACAACACACGAAAAGCAGAATCTGTCAAAAACAGAACAGTCTGTAGTAATCTGTAACTAACGCAAACTTATGGAACCCCAAAAATTCTAAAATAAATTGCTGGACGTGAGGAATTTTTCTATTAATCATATGCAAAAATAATTAACTAAATATCACTCTCCAAATAAAAATGGTAGCAATTCTCGTGAGCGCTAAAGTTTCTATTTTTTACAGCACGATCAACAAGACTTTCCCCAGGTCTTCCCAACGGTTCTACTTTGCACAAACACTAATTAAAACATAAAACCACATATAAACATAGGCTAGATTAATTAATTATTATTAAACAGGAACAAAAAGCAAGGAACAAAAATAAAATTGGGTTGCCTCCCAACAAGAGCTATCGTTTAACGCCCCTAGCTAGGCATGATGATTTCAATGATGCTCATATAGAAGATAAGAATTGTAACATAAAGAGAGCATCATGAAGAATATGACTAGCACATTTAAGTCTAACCCACTTCCTATGCATAGGTATTTTTTGAGCAAACAACTTGTGGGAACAAGAATCATCTTGCATAGGAAGGTAAAGCAAGCATAACTTCAAAGTTTTAAGCACATCGAGAGGAAACTTGATATTATTGCAATTCCTACAAGCATATATTCCTCCCTCATAATAATTTTAAGTAGCATCATGAATTAATTAAATAATATAACCAGCACCTAAATCATTCTTTTCATGATCTACAAGCATAGAAATTTTATTACTCTCCACATAAGCAAAATTCTTCTCATTCGGAATAGTGGGAGTATCATAAGAGACTCGAATACTATAAATTGTTTCCACATTAAAAGAGTAATGTTCAGAAAAAGGGTAATCATAATCATGACAAGTTTTATAAATATAATCACTACTTTTATAGCATAAGTATCATCACAATAATCATCATAAGTAGGAGGCATGTTATCATCATTATAAATTTGCATATCAAAACTTGGGAGACTAAAAATATCATCTTCATTAAACGTAGCACCCCCAAGCTTGGGACAAACATTAATTGCAGCAAATATATTCTCAAAAATATCATCTTCATCAAACATAGCATCCCCAAGCTTGGGCCTTTTCATATCATAAGCATAATCACTCTCATCATTAATAGTATGGATAGCACCAATAGTATAGCAATTATCATATTCTTCCAAGCAAGTGCCAAAAAGATTTTCAAGATCATAAGAAGTATCATTATCTTCCACAATTATATTTTCATGAGGCACAATAGTAATAGGAGCAGCATTATTTGGGGAGATATCTTTTTACCTCTCTTCCATTTTCTTTTCTTATTCTTCACCACATCATGTGTGGGTTCAATCCTCTTTTTGGAGCTCCTTATTAATGAGATTGGTTGAATAGGAGGCTCCTCCTCGTTACCTGATTCATCATAAGAAATAATAGGAGGGTATTGGGAAGTCTTTTCCCTTTCATTAGTATTCTCTTCATCTTATATTTGTTTTCTTTTCTTTATGTAGTTGGCAGTATAAGGATTTTCAATGAAATTCACGGCACAATACATATAAATTTCCTCAAGATCAAATCCAAGAAGTTTATAACGGGAAAATTCTGGAAGATAGTTAGTTATACGTTTTATTTCTTCGTAGTCCATAAGCAAACTAAGTTCATTATAATGTGCAAGGGAAATCAAGTCATCACAATTTTTGGACACGATTAGATCATGAATCAATTTGCATCGGATAGTTAAATGACCATGTTCATTACAAAGCTCACAAGTATGGCCAAGAAAATTTAAATTTTCAGCACAATCATCTAGCCTTTCTTGCAACAATTTAGTTTCTAAGTACTTATGCCTCTTGCAATATCTATCTTCCCTATTTGGTGTGTACTTGCAAACCCAATGCACTCCACAAAAATTGACATGTTTATAGGAGACATTTTCATCATAACTAGTGCAATCATCATTAGTATCATGGATATTCAAAGAATTCATACTAACAACATTGCAATCATGCTCATCATTCAAATATTTAGTGCCAAACATTTTATAGATTTCTTCTTCTAGAACTTGAGCACAATTATCCTTTCCATCATACTCACAAAAGATATTAAAAAGGTGAAGCGTATGAGACAAACTCAATTCCATTTTTTTACAGTTTTCTTTTATAGACTAAACTAGTGATAAAACAAGAAACAAAAAGATTTGATTGCAAGATCTAAAGATATACCTTCAAGCACTCACCTCCCCGGCAACGGCGCCAGAAAAGAGCTTGATGTCTACTACACAACCTTCTTCTTGTAGACGTTGTTGGGCCTCCAAGTGCAGAGGTTTGTAGGACAGTAGCAAATTTCCCTCAAGTGGATGACCTAAGGTTTATCAATTCGTAAGAGGCGTAGGATGAAGATGGTCTCTCTCAAGCAACCCTGCAACCAAATAACAAAGAGTCTCGTGTGTCCCCAACACACCCAATACAATGGTAAATTGTATAGGTGCACTAGTTCGGTGAAGAGATGGTGATACAAGTGCAATATGGATAGAAGATAATAGTTTTTGTAATCTGAAAATATAAAAACAGCAAGGTAAGTAATGGTAAAAGTGAGCATAAATGGTATTGTAATGATAGGAAACAAGGCCTAGGGTTCATACTTTCACTAGTGCAAGTCCTCTCAACAATAATAACATAATTGGATCATACACTACAAAAAAATACACTTCCGTGATGATACATGTTTGTCACAGTAGGTCGCATTTTTTGTCATGCATGTACATCCATGATGATTTTATGATAGAATCAAGATAGTCATACCTGTGCTGTCGTAGAAGTGTTCCATGACATTACCAAAATTATCATCACGGAAGTGTCCACTTCCATGACGATAAATCCCGCGTCACAGAAGTGCTTTCGTCAAGGGTGACCGACACGTGGCATCCACCTTAACGGAACGCCATTAAGCATCGGGTCGGGTTTTGGATCCGATAACCCGTTAACAGCCCCGACCAATGGGGATTTTCCACGTGTAAAATCATCATTGGCTGGAGGAAACATGTGTCGGCTCATCGTTGGCACAGATGTCATCCACTCATTGGACAGAAGGCGCCTATGATACGTCGACACGTGGCACGGCCCAACAGAGGCCCATTCCTGTGAAAAGGCCGGCCCGTTTGACTTGGTCAAAAGGTGGCGGGCCAGCCCATGTAAAGCCTGTTAACGGCATGTTCGCATATAGCCCATTTACAGCCCGCTAACCCAAGGTCAGTTATGCCCTATCCGAATTAGGCCCAGTAGCATCATCTGGGCCACCCAATATGATTCCAGCCTATTTTCACTTCTAGCCCATGTATGGCCCATTACGTCTTTCGGCCCATATGAGGCCCTATGTAACTCTTGGCCTATTAACGGCCCGTGGTGAAACTGGCCCGTAGTGAACAGTGTATCACTTTACACCCATTAACGGCCCATGGTGAAACTGGCCCGTAATGAACAGTGTATCACTTTATACCCATTAACGACCCGTTATTCCGTTGGGCCGTTTCCAGCCCATGTTATCTTTCGGCCTTCTCAGAGCCCATTTATTCTTGGGCTCATTTCCAGCATTCGTTTACTTACGGCCCGTTACTGTCATTTTCTGCTTGTGGGCCAAATTCAGCCCATGGTTACAGTCGACCCGATTGTGGTCCGTTAATACGTTGGGCTGTTTTCATAGCGTCATGAAATACGGCCTATTAACGATGGCCCGTTATGGTCTGTAACATCCAAAATTTTCAATTTGGAATGTTATACATAGATCATTCTTGCATATCATGTTTTGTTGCATTTCGTCTCGCGATCCTCGAAATTCTAAGCAACTCAAGGACCCTCGGAGAGAGTTGGGGATTTCCCAGATTTTATATTTGATTTATATCAAATATTGAAACGAGGATTTTGGTTTTAATTATTTTTCTCTCCGAAGATATTTCATATTAATATATGAGAGGAGATAATATGACTTCTCCAAAATAAATGAAATATTGGAGGAAAAATATTAAAAATCAATTTTTGCTTTTATTTGGATTTTATTTGCAATTTTGGTTGCATTAGAAAAATTACACGTTTTCAAAATTGCATTTTAGGGCCAAGAAAATGTTAATCTCGTTCTAAATATTTTATTTAGATGGAGAAAATTTGTTTTGGCATTTTTAGAATTTTATTTTATTTTCTAGGATTTTTCTAAGTTTTGGCGGAATTGTTTAAAAAAAACGCTCCTAGGCCTAGCTGGGCCGAAGCCCACGCCGGCCGACCTCGCCCCGCGCCGCCGTCTCCTAGCGGGACTGCGCCGCCGACGCCACCGAAAGGGAGTCCGGCTCGGACTCCCGTTCCCAGCGTCGTGCCCCCTCCCCCAAGGCACCTCCCCCCTTTAAAGCCGCACCCACCCCGCCGCCTTGGACCCCCACCCCGCCGCGAGCCGCCGCCCCTGCCGCCGAAGCCGCCGCTCCGCCTGCCGCTGCTGCCGAGCCACCGAGCAGCCGCCGCCTTGCCGCTGCCACGCTGCCGTCGCCCGGAGCCGCCGCCACTCGCTGCCCGCACCGCCGCCCGCGTAGCGCCGTGCCAGACCTCGCCGAGGTTAGCGCTGTTCGGTTTTTTTAGAAAACCGGATCGGTTTTTGTTAGAAAACCCTAGTCGTTTTTTTGGTTCGCCGGTTTTTCTTTTTGGATTTTCTTTTTAGCGGACGTTCATCCGGACATTCGTTTTAACGAACGGTTTTCGCCCGTTAGTTACAGATAACGAACGCTCGTTCGTTAGCCTGTTCGTCAGTTTTCTTTTATCGGATTAATCCGCGATTATTTCTGATCACGATCTCTGATCCGATTTTCGTTTTAGTTTTTCTTTTCGCTCGTTAGTCGGAATCAGGCGATTCAAGCGCCTAGATCTTCGTCTCGAGACCCTCTTTTTGTTTAACCAACTTGCACAAGCTTTTGCTACTGCAAAATTTGACCTAGGTCCAGATTAGTAAACAGATCTTGTTTCTTTTGCCATTTGAGTTTCGTTGCTCCGTTTGATTTGATTCTTTTTGCAAACCGGAGTTCTTAAGTTGAACTTTCTGGTTAAATCTTCTTATTGGAGTTTTACCCGTGTTTCTTTGTTTGATTGCTTATGTATGCTATTGTTTGTTTGTGATAGAATTCCCGGAGTGCGAAGCGTGTTATTTGGAGTCTCTAGGTTACGCGGATCGTCAGCAAGGCAAGTAACACTTTGATCATACCCCTTTATCACCCAGTTTTTATGCATTAGTTCCAATCCTCAAACATTGCATGGTTAGGATGTCATTAACACGTGGGTTGGGAAGTAGTTGATGAGGTAGAACCTATTGCCCTGTTACATTCAAACCCTTGGGAGTTACTTCTACGTGTTGCTTATATTGTTATGCTATGCTCGTAGACGTGGTTTGGGTGAGTGAAATCCATGACAGATGTGAGATTGTTAATTAATGGTTCAACTTAAGGTGGCAACTTAAATACACATCTGGGTGGATTGAGGCACCTGGAGTACCCAGTGTTGCCTGTATTTTTGGAAATCCCGGAGTACCCGTGTGATCTTCCTATGGACCGCCACCCAGGCTCAAAGGGAACTGAGATTTTTTATGCTAGAAACTTACGTGTGCAGCCACAAGCTATTATGGGCTCTAGCATAGTTGAGTAAGTTACGTGAAGCTCTTGAAGAGGTGGATCAGCAGGTAGTGGGTTTGTAGGTTTGGTATGGTCTTCCTGGAGTAGAGAGTTAATGTTTTCGAAAGACTGTGTCTCGGTCATCAGTTTCTCAAACACCATGTAGTGCGAGAAAACCAACGGAGGAGATCGAGTCTTGTGGGGAAAAGTGCGCACACCTCTGCAGAGTGTATAAACTAATCATGGTTAGCCGTGTCCCCGGTTATGGACAATCTTGAGTATCTAGTACTTGGAGTATCTTAAGTATCTCATCACCCTAAAATAATATTGTTGGGTTGTTAATCACCTTAATTGGGATTGAGTTGGAGGAACCTTCTCAATGATGTTTCAACTACCATGATAGTTAAAATTAAAATCTATTCCTTTGTTGTAGGGAAAAATTGGCTTTTCGCAAAACTATAACCATAGAGCTTTTCCACCAACCAAATATGCATGTAGTGATAACATTATTTTGTTTCTGCTCTACTGTGTTATTTTGCCAGCATATTCCATGTGATGACCCGTTTTCGGGCTGCAACGTATTATGTTGCAGACTTTTCAGGCAAGGAGTAAGGTTCGTTAGGTCGTTGCCGTGCAGCTCAGCTATGCCGTTGGAGTTGATGGGCTCACTTTATCTTCCAACCCTTCCGCTGTTATCGTATTAGATGGCCTTAAGCCATATTTATTGTAATAAATTCTCTTTGGAGACATTTGATGTAATAAGTGTGTGATTGCTACTCTGTTATAAATCCTCGAGTACTGTGTGTGTCAGCATTATCGATCCAGGGATGACACTGAAGCACAGAGACTTGACCGTTTGAGGTCGGGTCGCTACAAGATGGTATCAGAGCACACGCTGAGTGTAGGACATGACCACTAAGCTAAAGCCATAGATCACTATTCTCTTCTCATTTCTGACTCCTCTCCATTTTCTACTCTTTAGGATGACGGATGCAAGGAACAAGTTTGCACAACCAGAGGAAGAATCAACTTTTGGACGACACCTGAAGGAAGTCACTAGGTACTTGAACATAGGAATACCAAGCTTCACCGGGACCTACAACGCCACTTTACCAGAAGAGGAGCGATGGATGATTCAAGTTCAAGTTCCAGGAAGGACCTTCACGCCAGTCACTAAACCTTCCTTCGACGCACCAACCTGGAGTCTAGGAAAGAGTATGGCAGCTCACATCACCATGGGACGCATTGGAGAAGTTTGCCAAAAGGAGCTTAAAGACACTATCTACCAGATTTGTGGGCGCCGAGACGAGCAATGGGAGATGATCAGCACCAGAAAAGATAGATCAATTGCAGCTTTCATCCAGGAACTAAACTAGCACATTCGACGCCAGGAGAATCAGATGTGCGCAGGCATGATCGGTCTGAAGAAGGCAATGACTAGGATTGCGGAACTGGAGGAAGAACTCAAGGCTACACGTGAAGATTATGAGGAGGAAATCTTCATACTAGTGGAGAAGAATGACGACCTGATCAAGAAGAAGAAGAAGATGAAGAACCCAAGGATATTCGCTCGGAGGACTACATCATCATCGACGACACCGACTCCGACCTTAGCGATGATGACTTTGAAGACGAAGCTGGAGCAGATATCATGGAGTCTGTGTTGGGGAACGTAGCATAAATTCAAAATTTTCCTACGTGTCACCAAGATCTATCTATGGAGTCATCTAGCAACGAGGGAGGAGTGGATCTACATACCCTTGTAGATCGCGCACGGAAGCGTTCAAGAGAACGGGGTTGATGGAGTCGTACTCGTCGTGATCCAAATCACCGATGATCCTAGCGCCGAACGGACGACACCTCCGCGTTCAACACACGTACGGAGCAGCAGCGTCTTCTCCTTCTTGATCCAGTAAGGGGGGAGGAGAGGTTGATAGAGATCCAGCAGCACGACGGCGTGGTGGTGGAAGTAGCGGGATTCCAACAGGGCTTCGCCAAGCGCTGCGGGAGGAGGGAGATGTGTCATGGGAGGGAGAGGGAGGCGCCAGGGCTTAGGTATGGCTGCCCTCCCTTCCCCCCACTATATATAGGGCCAAGGGAGAGGGGGGGCGCAGCCTTGGCCCTTCCTCCAAGGAAGGGTGCGGCCAGGGAGGAGTCCATCCTCCCCAAGGCACCTAGGAGGTGCCTTCCCCCTTTAGGACTCTTCCTTTCCTCATCTCTTGGCGCATGGGCCTCTTGGGGCTGGTGCCCTTGGCCCATACAGGCCAAGGCGCGCACCCCTACAGCCCATGTGGCCCCACCCGGTGGACCCCCGAGACCCTTCCGGTGGTCCCGGTACAATACCGGTGACCCCGAAACTTGTCCCGATGGCCGAAATAGCACTTCCTATATATAATTCTTTACCTCCGGACCATTCTGGAACTCCTCGTGACGTCCGAGATCTCATCCGGGACTCCGAACAACTTTTGGGTTACCGCATACTAATATCTCTATAACCCTAGCGTCACCGAACCTTAAGTGTGTAGACCCTACGGGTTCGGGAGACATGCAGACATGACCGAGACGTTCTCCGGTCAATAACCAACAGCGGGATCTAGATACCCATATTGGCTCCCACATGTTCCACGATGATCTCATTGGATGAACCACGATGTTGAGGATTCAATCAATCCAGTATACAATTCCCTTTGTCTAGCGGTATTGTACTTGCCCGAGATTCGATCGTCGGTATCCGATACCTTGTTCAATCTCGTTACCGGCAAGTCTCTTTACTCGTTCCGTAACACATCATCCCGTGATCAACTCCTTGATCACATTGTGCACATTATGATGATGTCCTACCGAGTGGGCCCAGAGATACCTCTCCGTTTACACGGAGTGACAAATCCCAGTCTCGATTCGTGCCAACCCAAACTTTCGGAGATACCTGTAGTGTACCTTTATAGCCACCCAGTTACGTTGTGACGTTTGGCACACCCAAAGTATTCCTACGGTATCCGGGAGTTGCACAATCTCATGGTCTAAGGAAATGATACTTGACATTAGAAAAGCTTTAGCATACGAACTACATGATCTTGTGCTAGGCTTAGGATTGGGTCTTTGTCCATCACATCATTCTCCTAATGATGTGATCCCGTTATCAATGACATCCAATGTCCATGGTCAGGAAACCGTAACCATCTATTGATCAACGAGCTAGTCAACTAGAGGCTTACTAGGGACATGGTGTTGTCTATGTATCCACACATGTATCTGAGTTTCCTATCAATACAATTCTAGCATGGATAATAAATGATTATCATGAACAAGGAAATATAATAATAACTAATTTATTATTGCCTCTAGGGCATATTTCCAACGGTCTCCCACTTGCACTATAGTCAATAATCCAGTTCACATCGATATGTGATTAACACTCAAGGTCACATCCCCATGTGACTAACACCCAAAGAGTTTACTAGAGTCAATAATCTAGTTCATATTACCATGTGATTAACACTCGATGAGTTCTGGGTTTGAACATGTTATGCTTGTGAGAGATGTTATAGTCAACGGGTCTGAATCTTTCAGATCCGTATGTACTTCGCAAATCTCTATGTCATCTTGTAGATGCAGCTACTACGCTATATTTGGAGCTATTCCAAATAACTATTCTACTATACGAATCCAGTTTACTACTCAGAATAATTTGGATTAATGTCAAAGTTTGCATCGGCGTAACCCTTTACGACGAACTCTTTTACCACTTCCATAATCGAGAAAATTCCTTAGTCCACTAGTTACTAAGGATAACTTTAACCGCTGTCCTGTGATCCATTCTTGGATCACTGTTGTACCCCTTGACTGACTCATGGCAAGGCACATTTCAGGTGCGGTACACAGCATAGCATACTGTAGAGCCTATGTCTTAAGCATAGGGGACGACCTTCGTCCTTTCTCTCTATTCTGCCGTGGTCGAGCTTTAAGTCTTAACTTCATACCTTACAACTCAGGCAAGAACTCCTGACTGATCCATCTTGAACACCTTCAAGATCATGTCAAGGTATGTGCTCATTTGAAAGTACCATTAAGCGTTTTGATCTATCCTTATAGATCTTGATGCTCAATGTTCAAGTAGCTTAATCCAGGCTTTCCATTGAAAAATACTTTCAAATAACCCTATATGCTTTCCAGAAATTCTACGTCATTTCTGATCAACAATATGTCAACATATACTTATCAGAAATTCTATAGCGCTCCCACTCACTTCTTTGGAAATACAAGTTTCTCATAAACTTTGTATACACCCAAAACTTTGATCATCTTATCAAAGCATACATTCCAACTCCGAGATGCTTACTCCAGTCCTTAGAAGGATTGCTGGAGCTTTGCATACTTATTAGCATCTTTCAGGATTAATAAAACCTTCCGGTTGTATCACATACAACCTTTCCTCAAAAATCATCGAGGAAACAATGGTTTTTGGCATCCTATCTGCAAGATTTCACAAATAATGCAGTAATTGCTAATATAATTCCAACAGACTCTTAGCATCGCTACGAGTGAGAAAGTCTCATTGTAGTCAACTCCTTGAACTTGTCGGAAAACATCTTAACGACAAGTCGAGCTTTCTTAATGGTGATACCTACCATCATTGTCCGTCTTCCTTTTAAAATCCATATGTACCTAACAGCCTTACGACCATCAAGTAGTTCTCCCAAAGTCTACACTTTGTTTTTCATATATGGATCCTCTCTCGGATTATATGGCCTCGAGCCATTTTGGAATCCAGGCCCACCATCGCTTCTCCATAGCTCGTAGGTTCATTGTTGTCTAGCAACATGACTTCCAAGACAGGATTACGTACCATTCTGAAGTAGTACGCATCCTTGTCATCCCATGAGGTTTGGTAGTGACTTGATCTGAAGTTTCATGATCACTATCATAAGCTTCCACTTCAATTGGTGTAGGTGCCACAGGAACAACTCCTGTGCCCTGCCACACACTAGTTGAAGAGACGGTTCAATAACCTCATCAAGTCTCCACCATCTCCACCATCCTCCCACTCAATTCTTTCGAGAAGAACATTTCCTCGGAAAGGACCCGATTCTAGAAACAATCCCTTATTGCTCGGATCTGAGACAGGAGTATACCCCAACTGTTGGGTGTCCCTATGAAGATGCATTTATCCGCTTTGGTTCGAGCTTATCAGCCTAAACTTTTCACATAAGCGTCGCAGCCCCAACTTCTAAGAAATGACAGCTTAGTTTCTCTAAACCATAGTTCATATGGTGTCATCTCATCGGAATTACGTGGTGCCCTATTAAAGTGAATGTGTGAATGTGGTTGTCTTTAATGCCTAACCCATAAACTATCGTGGTAATTCAATAAGAGACATCATGGTATGCATCATATCCAATAGGGTGCAGTTATGATGTTCGGACACACCATCACACTATGGTGTTCCAGGCTGTATTAGTTGTGAAACAATTTCCACAATGTCTTAATTCTGTGCCAAACTCGTAATTCAGATATTCATCTCTATGATCATATCATAGATATTTTATCCTCCTGTCACGACGATCTTTCAACTTCACCCTGAAATTACTTGAACCTTTCAATAATTCAGACTCGTGATTCATCAAGTAAATATACTCAACATCTACTCAAATCATCTGTGAAGTAAGAACATAACGATATCCACTACATGCCTCAGCACTCATTGGATTGCACACATCAAAATGTATTACTTCCAACAAGTTGCTTTCTAGTTCCATTTTACTGAAAACGAGGCTTTCAGTCATCTTGCCCATGTGGTATGATTTGCATGTCTCAAGTGATTCAAAATCAAGTGAGTCCAAACGGTCCATTTGCATGGAGTTTCTTCATGCATATACACCAATAGACATGGTTTGCATGTCTCAAACCTTTCAAAACAAGTGAGCCCAAAGATCCATCAACATGGAGCTTCTTCATGCGTTTTATACCGATATGACTTACGTGGCAGTGCCACAAGTAGGTGGTACTATCATTACTATCTTTTGGCATGAACATGTGTATCACTACGATCGAGATTCAATAAACCATTCATTTCAGGTGTAAGACCATTGAAGGTATTATTCAAATAAACAGAGTAACCATTATTCTCTTTAAATGAATAACCGTATTGCGATAGACATAATCCAATCATGTCTATGCTCAACGCAAACACCAATCTCGATGGTAGAGGGAGCGTACGATATTTGATCAACCTTGGAAATACTTCCAACACATATCATCAACTCACCTTTATCTAGTCTCTGTTTATTCCGTAGCTTTTATTTCGAGTTACTAACACTTAGCAACCGAACCGGTATCTAATACCCTGGTGCTACTAGGAGTACTAGTAAAGTACACATTAACACAATGTATATCCAATATACTTCTATCGACCTTGCCAGCCTTCTCATCTACCAAGTATCTAGGATAATTCTGCTCCAGTGGCTGTTCCCCTTATTACAGAAGCACTTAGTCTCGGGTTTGGGTTCAACCTTGGGTTTCTTCACTAGAGCAGCAGCTGATTTGCCGTTTCATGAAGTATCCCTTCTTGCCCTTGCCCTTCTTGAAACTAGTGGTTTCACCAACCATCAACAATTGATGCTCCTTCTTGATTTCTACTTTTGTGGTGTCAAACATCGCGAATATCTCAAGGATCATCATATATGTCCCTGATATATTATAGTTCATCACGAAGCTCTAGCAGCTTGGTGGTAATGACTTCGGAGAAACATCACTATCTCATCTGGAAGATCAACTCCCACTCGATTCAAATGATTGTTGTACTCAGACAATCTGAGCACAAGCTCAACAACTGAGCTTTTCTTCCTTAGTTTGCAGGCTAAGAAAATCGTCGGAGGTCTTATACCTCTTGACATGGGCACGAGCCTGAAATCCCAATTTCAGTCCTTGGAACATCTCATATGTTCTGCGATGTTTCAAAAACGTCTTTGGTGCCTCAATTCTAAACCATTTAGCATTACGCACTGAACTATCATGTAGTCATCAAAACGTGTATGTCAGATGTTCGCAACATCCACAGACGACGTTCGAGGTTCAGCACACTGAGCGGTGCATTAAGGACATAAGCCTTCTATGAAGCAATGAGGACAAACCTCAGTTTACGGACCTAGTCCGCATAATTACTACTATCAACTTTCAACTAAATTTTCTCTAGGAACATATCTAAACAGTAGAACTGAAGCGCGAGCTACGACATAATTTGCGAAGACCTTTTGACTATGTTCAGGATAATTAAGTTCATCTTGTGAACTCCCACTCAGATAGACATTCCTCTAGTCATCTAAGTGATTACATGATCCGAGTCAACTAGGCCGTGTCCGATCATCACGTGAGACGGACTAGTCATCATCGGTGAACATCTTCATGTTGATCGTATCTACCATACGACTCATGCTCGACCTTTCCGTCTCTTGTGTTCCGAGGCCATGTCTGTACATGCTAGGCTCGTCAAGTCAACCTAAGTGTTTCGCGTGTGTAAATCTGTCTTACACCCGTTGTATGTGAACGTTAGAATCTAACACCCGATCATCATGTGGTGCTTCGAAACAACGAACTGTCGCAACGGTGCACAGTTAGGGGGAACACTTTCTTGAAATTATTATGAGGGATCAGCTTATTTACTACCGTCATTCTAAGTAAACAAGATGCATAAACATGATAAACATCACATGCAATCAAATAGTGACATGATATGGCCATCATCACTTTGCTCCTCTTGATCTCCATCTTCGGGGCTCCATGATCATCATCGTCACCGGCATGACACCATGATCTCCATCATCATGATCTCTATCATCGTGTCTTCATGAAGTTGTCTCGTCAACTATTACTTCTACTACTACAGCTAACGGTTAGCAATAAAGTAAACTAATTACATGACGTTTATGTTGACACGCAGGTCATAAATAAATTAAGACAACTCCTATGGCTCCTGCTGGTTGTCATACTCATCGACATGCAAGTCGTGATTCCTATTACAAGAACATGATCAATCTCATACATTACATATATCATTCATCACATCCTTTTGGCTATATCACATCACATAGCATACCCTGCAAAAACAAGTTAGATGTCCTCTAATTGTTGTTTGCATGTTTTACGTGGCTGCTATGGGTTTCTAGCAAGAACGTTTCTTACCTACGCAAAAATCACAACGTGATATGCCAATTGCTATTTACCCTTCATAAGGACCCTTTTCATCGAATCCGATCTGACTAAAGTGGGAGAGACAGACACCCGCTAGCCACCTTATGCAACTAGTGCATGTCAGTCGGTGGAACCAGTCTCACATAAGAGTACGTGTAAGGTCGGTCCGGGCCGCTTCATCCCACAATGCCACCGAATCAAGATTAGACTAGTAACGGTAAGCATATTGAACAAAATCAACGCCCACAACTACTTTGTGTTCTACTCGTGCATAGAAACTACGCATAGACCTAGCTCTGATACCACTGTTGGGGAACGTAGCATAAATTCAAAATTTTCCTACGTGTCACCAAGATCTATCTATGGAGTCATCTAGCAACGAGGGAGGGTGGATCTACATACCCTTGTATATCGCGCACAGAAGCGTTCAAGAGAACGGGGTTGATGGAGTCGTACTCGTCGTGATCCAAATCACCGATGATCCTAGCGCCGAACGGACGGCACCTCCGCGTTCAACACACGTATGGAGCAGCAACATCTTCTCCTTCTTGATCCAGCAAGGGGGGATGAGAGGTTGATAGAGATCTAGCAGCACGACGGCGTGGTGGTGGAAGTAGCGGGATTCCAACATGGCTTCGCCAAGCGCTGCGGGAGGAGGGAGATGTGTCATGGGAGGGAGAGGGAGGCGCCAGGGCTTAGGTACGGTTGCCCTCCCTTCCCCCCACTATATATAGGGCCAAGGGAGAGGGGGGCGCAGCCTTGGCCCTTCCTCCAAGGAAGGGTGCGGCCAGGGAGGAGTCCATCCTCCCCAAGGCACCTAGGAGGTGCCTTCCCCCTTTAGGACTCTTCCTTTCCTCATCTCTTGGCGCATGGGCCTCTTGGGGCTGGTGCCCTTGGCCCATACAGGCCAAGGCGCACACCCCTACAGCCCATGTGGCCCCCCGGGGCAGGTGGCCCCACCCGGTGGACCCCCGGGACCCTTTCGGTGGTCCCGGTACAATACCGGTGACCCCGAAACTTGTCCCAATGGCCGAAATAGCACTTCCTATATATAATTCTTTACCTCCGGACCATTCCGGAACTCCTCGTGACATCCGGGATCTCATCCGAGACTCCGAACAACTTTCGGGTTACCGCATACTAATATCTCTATAACCCTAGCGTCACCGAACCTTAAGTGTGTAGACCCTACGGGTTCGGGAGACATGCAGACATGACCGAGACGTTCTCCGGTCAATAACCAACAGCGGGATCTGGATACCCATATTGGCTCCCACATGTTCCACGATGATCTCATCGGATGAACCACGATGTTGAGGATTCAATCAATCCTGTATACAATTCCCTTTGTCTAGCGGTATTGTACTTGCGCGAGATTCGATCGTCGGTATCCGATACCTTGTTCAATCTCGTTTACCGGCAAGTCTCTTTACTCGTTCCGTAACACATCATCCCGTGATCAACTCCTTGATCACATTGTGCACATTATGATGATGTCCTATCGAATGGGCCCAGAGATACCTCTCCGTTTACACGGAGTGACAAATCCCAGTCTCGATTCGTGCCAACCCAACAGACACTTTCGGAGATACATGTAGTGTACCTTTATAGCCACCCAGTTACGTTGTGACGTTTGGCACACCCAAAGTATTCCTACGGTATCCGGGAGTTGCACAATCTCATGGTCTAAGGAAATGATACTTGACATTAGAAAAGCTTTAGCATACGAACTACATGATCTTGTGCTAGGCTTAGGATTGGGTCTTTGTCCATCACATCATTCTCCTAATGATGTGATCCCGTTATCAATGACATCCAATGTCCATGGTCAGGAAACCGTAACCATCTATTGATCAACGAGCTAGTCAACTAGAGGCCTAGGGACATGGTGTTGTCTATGTATCCACACATGTATCTGAGTTTCCTATCAATACAATTCTAGCATGGATAATAAACGATTATCATGAACAAGGAAATATAATAATAACTAATTTATTATTGCCTCTAGGGCATATTTCCAACACTCTGCAACCGAGGAATATTTTTAGTAGACCACCATATCAGTAGTAGTATTCCACCATGTAAATAAAGTAGTCCGAGCACTTTTGTGATAGTTAGATCGATTGTATGCCTTGCTTGATTGATTGAGTGAAATGTTTGTGTTTGTCTCATGTGCATATGGGTAGTGCTTTCTCATTAGACCTCATTCTATTCTAATCTCTCCCCTCTAAGCCCATCAGATGCCTCGGAGACGTGACCCCGGATTTGCATTCCCACCCGAGCTCACTCAGTTGATCCAGCAGCAGAATACCCTGATGCGGTTGTTAGTTCAGAATCAGGGCAGCAACAACAACAATCCACCACCTCCACCACCAGTTGACAACTTAGCCCGTTTTCTGAGGTTGCAACCGCCGGTGTTTTCTAGTAGCACCGAGCCTATAGTAGCACATGATTGGCTCTGCAAGATTGGAAGGGAGTTGACCACTGCAGGATGTACTGATACTGAGAAGGTGCATTTTGACGCACATCAGTTGGATGGACCAGCAGCATCGTGGTGGGAGAATTACACTGTCACCTACCCTATAGCCACAGTGACATGGGACCAATTTCAGCAAGCTTTCCGTACAGCCCATGTCTCCACTGGAGCCATGAATTTGAAGAAGCGTGAGTTTCGCAACTTATGCCAGGGGAACCATACTGTGGCTCAGTACGCGGATGAGTTTAGCAAGTTATCTCGCTATGCCCCTGATGATGTGGCCATAGATGCCGCAAAGCAGGAGAAATTTATGGAAGGGCTGGATGATGAGATGAGTATGTAGTTGATGGTGGCAACATTCACCATCTACCAGGAGTTGGTAGATAAGGCTCTTATGATTGAAGGGAAGCAACAGCAGATTGAGAGCCGTAAGAGGAAGTATGGACAAGGGAGGTATAACTCAGGAGCTCAGCAGAAGCCTCGCCTAACCCCGAACTCGGGAGGACTTGTTCATAACCATGGAGGCCACACCCATAATGGAGGAAGTAACCATAATCATACTGGCACAAGGAATGGGAATGGGAATGGAGAAAGCAACAATCAGAACCACCCAAATCCAACCACACCCACCAAGAGGGACCTAAGCCACGTTACTTGTTTCAAGTGCAGGAAGACTGGACACTATGCCACGGAGTGCCCTGAAGGGAAGAATGGAAACGGAAACAGGAGCACTGGGAAGAAGCCCAATCCATTCAACAAAGGACAAGTGAACCACGTTAACATGGAGGAGGTTGAAGACCAGCCAGGCGCGGTTATAGGTAAGTTTTTGGTTAAGTCATTTACCGCTCTTGTTCTTTTTGATACTGGTGCATCGCATTCATACATATCAAGGGAATTCGTGGATAAGTTTAAACTACCGACCCAAACCCTTAGGACCCCTTTGTTAGTAAGTTCACCTGGAGCAGAGTATATGGCTAGTCGATGGTGCGACCAAATACCGTTAACCATTGGTAGCCATGTTTTTCCGTCCAGCCTAATTATCTTGGAGTCACAAGGATTGGATGTGATATTAGGAATGGACTGGATGTCAAAGTATGGAGGAAGCATTGACTGTGTTAGTAAGTCAATTTGTCTCACCACCCCGGAGGGAAAAATGATCAAGTATATATCTAGGCATGCGCCAAGAAGTAGCCAAGTAAATACCCTCACGGGAGTTGTTCAGGAGGAAGTTCCTGTAGTAAAGGATTACCCGGATGTTTTCCCAGAGGAGTTACCAGGCATGCCACCGGATCAAGATATTGAGTTTTTGATAGAGCTATTGCCAGGCACAGGGCCAATATCCAAGAGACCCTATAGGATGCCCGCGAATGATCTGGAAGAGATTAAGAAACAGATCAAGGAGTTATTGGAGAAAGGTTACATTTCACGGAGTTCATCACCATGGGGAGCTCCAGTGCTTTTGGTTGAGAAGAAGGATAAATCCCTAAGAATGGTTGTTGATTATCGGGCCTTGAACGAGGTAACGATTAAGAACAAGTACCCATTGTCGATGATCAATGATCTGTTCGACCAGCTGTAAGGAGCTAAGGTGTTTTCAAAGATGGATCTGCGATTAGGATATCATCAGTTGAAGATACGGGAGAAGGATATACCAAAGACAGCCTTCACCACACGGTACGGGTTATACGAATATACGGTCATGTCGTTTGGACTGACTAATGCCCCTGCCTATTTCATGAGCATGATGAACAAGGTGTTCATGAAATATTTGGATAAGTTTGTTGTGGTGTTCATTGATGATATAATGGTATATTCGAGGAATGAAGAGGAACACAAGAGGTCATCTGCTCGGTTGATGATGCTAATGCAGTTTTCATGGCTGCCAGCGGCAGGGAAGAAGATCTGAGGCGGCGAAAGAAAGTCTGGATGCCGGATCCCTGCTGTGCTGGACCCTTTTGTCGTTGGAGCAGCTGAGCTGGGGTGGACGACGGCGCAGCAGGAGCGGGACAAACCACGCAAGGTTTTCTTTGACAACTATCTGTAAGAGAAGTAATTCTGTAAGGGCTCATTTGAATTGGAGGATTCCAACAATGCAGGGATAGGAAATGGACAGGAATAGGATAGGAATGCACGTGCAAAACAGAGAATTTAAAAACACAGGATTTCTGCCAATCTGGGTGTTTGATTCACAACAATTGGAAGATCACAAGATGCAAGGAAGCATGGTGAGATTAAGTCAAACCACAAGAAAATGTACGGTTATAATGCTATTATGCTACCATCTCTTAGTCTTGTGCTTCATGAATAGGAATTTGAAAAGGAGGACAAGTGAAAATTAAAATTCCTACGTTTTTTCTTTCAAGGAGACACTAAAGGAACAAATCTGTGTGCTCAGTGGACAATATATATAACATGTAGAGTAAAAAAGAGATGCAACAAGTGTACAACCTCTTTGGCGAAGCCATGTTGATCTCAGCATGATTGGGTTGGCCGGTGAGGATGCTCCGGCTGACTTTGCTGTCGGAGGAGGGGAGGAAGATCTTAGGAATCTGGAGATGGAGCCCGAGGTACTACTCCGCTGTGATGGAGGGTTTCGTCATTGGAGCAGCTCCGGTGAGTTGTACGACACCGAGGCTGTAGCAGGACAAGAGAGACAACAAACAACGTTAACCTGAGTGGAATTATAATAGCATCTCCAATACATGAAGTAAAATACATAACCACAAAGTGCTAGATGTAAAATACATCAGCCGCTCATCTCTGAACTTAACTGTCGAAACTGAACTTAACTGTCAAAACTGAATTTTGCTGTCGAAACTGAATTTTGCTGTCGAAACTGAACGCACTAGGAAGGTGAGGCTACAAGTCGGTCGACTGACTTTTTCATCTCTGGTCAATCGATTTTGGGGCCGTTGGATACGAAATCAAGGGCCTGCGGTTCATCTTCAACCTCCACCCCCCTAAGCCGCCAGCCACCACCGGCCAAACAGCAGCCCCCCCCCCCGCCCGCGGCCGGCGGTGAGCCGCCCCGCCCGCCCCGAAAACACTCCCCAACGCCGGTCCACCGCCCACCGCCCCATCCTACTGCCCCCATCCTGAACCCTAAGATAGATAGTGGGGTACCTCTCCGGCGAGCCCCCCTCCCTGCTGCGGCTGGTTCTTCCTTCACCCCGGCGAGGCCCCCCCCCACCCCCTGAAAATCGACTGACCCAAAAGTCGATTCAGTCGACTGAAGTGTAGCTAAATCAGAGCAGCATCGCAAGCAAGAGCGAGAGCGAGAGCAGCAGCGCGAGCAAGAGCAATAGCAAGAGCAGACCAGGCAGGGGGCCGAGAGCAAGAGCAGAGCAGCAGCGCGAGCGAGAGCTAAAGCAGCAGCAGCTCCTACTGATGTGGACATCGCCGCCGAGGGAGCGACGCCATGGAGGAAGTGGCCTGCGATGCCGTCGTGGATGGAGTCGCGCCGTGTTGGCTCGGGACTGAGCGCCGGCAGCACCGTGAGATCGAATCAAGAAGAAAATGCGGCAATTAGTGTACAACCTCTTTGGTGGCACCGATTAGGCCGCAGCTTCATTCGAGGAAACGGTGATGATGATGCTCTTCCGGCGGTGCAGGTGAAGACGGCGGTGTGGGAATGGAGGTGGCGTGAAAGACGAGGGGAACGTCGGGGAAGCTCCTTGGAGGTGGAGGACGGGGTGGCCGAACCGGCGGGACGATGAGATCGACGACGGATCCTCATCTGGTACGGTGGATGAGGGACGTCGAGGTGTTGCTGTGGACGACGTCGTCGGGGAAGAGGCTCCGGCTGGGTGGCGGATGGAGCAGGGTGTGGGGTTTCATCGCGGGTTTTCGCGGCCTCGGTGTACGAATGGGTGGGCGGATGGGATGGCAGTGCGGAACCATGGCTTAGAGACGCTCTTGTCCGAAATATGGGGTAAGTTACGAAAGTACCCCCACCAATTTGAGGCGGTTCTTTTGGTTCAGGGGTACCACGGGCATTTCGCGTGTCAGGATTTCACAGGAGGTGGGAGTTTTCGCGCGCGTTGTAATTTCAGAATAGCAAGGCGTGGGTTGAGATGGAGGGAGTTGTCGGAGCACAACGAGACAAAGATATATCTTAAATATTTCGGGCTAACAAGGCGCGGGTTGAAATTTCCGGACAAGCCTAACGTGTACTGTACCAAATCAATGCGCACTACCCAAATATCATTCAAAACTTTGAATTCATGTTATGTTCAATTAAAATATTTCGCTACGTGTATAATGTATGCAACCTACTACTCAAATGAACGTTTTAGTGCATTCCAAACGTATATACTACCGTTTCAATATGAACTAAATTTGAATTCGTTTCTCTATTTGAATAAGATCTACAGTAATGATTGTTGTGATGTCAAAGCATTTGAATTCATTTCTCTATTTTAATAAGATCTACAATCATCATTATTGTCAAGTTAAACCATTGTTTGTGTATTATCTTCACAGCACACCACATGATTAGTCTCGAGTTTCATATGAACTTTGTGTACTATATGAACTCGAACTAGATTTTTTGAATCCACTTTATTTTGATTTCAAATCACATTACATTTCTAGCTCTAGCTAGATCTTCATAATCTAAACCATGTCTCTATGTATAATGTGTTTATCACATTATGTATGGTGCCCCGCCCCCTACGCCTACAAGTATTTAGATGTGAGTTGCAAACACCACACATTACCACAAATTCAAATAAAATGTGAGAATGTTCGATATATAGTATTGCTTAGATTGTTCGATATTTAGTTGTAAGCTGCAAATGCCACACATTATCACAAATTCAAATAAAATGTGAGATTGTTTGATGTATAGTATGGTTTAGATTGTTCGACATTTAGCTGTGAGTTGCAAACGCCATGCATTATCACATTATGGTATAACATGTGCATAGCACGTGTATCACCGCTATATTCATGCATGCAATGTTTAAAACACTATGATCTCCTATTCAAATATATGAATCCGCTTTCATATCAAATTATGATCTTTGTTAGTCTCTTACACCCACACAATCCTCTAACCTTTGTAGCTACCACTAACTTTCCCTCATTCATGCACACGCCCTCCTCGCCCTCCCCCTCCCTCGGCATTCTATACATCGGGAACATTCATTTTTTTCTTTAGGTCGTTCTCCCAGAGTCTCCACAACTCCTTTCCGGCACACACCGATCGATAAACCTCTCCAGCGATGCCTGCCTACAACATACACACACACCTTCAATCTCCTCCTTTATGTGTCCTTGCCTCGTGTCTCTCATACGGTCAGACACACGTATAAACTCTCGCCCCTCTTTTCATAGATCTCACAACCGCACACTCCTCCCTGTATCTAGCTAGTAGTTGGGCCTCTCGCACCACCTCCTAGCTCCATTCTCTCTGTCTATCCGTCTCGCTGGGCCTTATTTGCCTCTAACAAATGGACGTACACCGACCGATCTCTCGCTATACATATAGCTAGCTAGGTCCTTATAACTCGTTTTTACCCACACATCAATCGATCTACCTCATTAGTTGTGTCTCTTCCTTCCTTCGACAAACAACAATTGATCTACCGATCTAGATAGGTTTGCTTACCAAACAGATGGTTCCCCTTCATCATCCATGGATGCGTCCCGACAGATCTATCACGCACAGGCACACACAGAAACACATCCCCACTCTTATTGATAACATTGCAGTTCCACCCTCAGTTTGTCTAGTAGGCCTCTCCCACCATCTTTGAGAAGCAACTCCATCACCCATCCAGCACTCTACCCCTCTCCCTCCCTCTCTCTCTCCTCTCTCTCTGTCCCATCATATTTCCCGTCCTTCAGTTATGTATGGATGTCGACCAATCTCCCTCAAGACATAGCTGGGTCTCTCCTTCTCAACACATATACGAGTCGTTCTACCTCTATAGTTAGGTCTCTGCCTACCCCTCCCCCCACCCCCTCCCCCCCACACACACCGATACAACGAGCGCTCTAGTCATGTCTCCCTGCCACACACAAACTTGACATGTGCCCTCTAACGTTCCGATAGGCCAGTCGCCCTATATCTTTGACTTGCACACACACACACACACAATTTTGATGGCTCTCTTCATCGATCTCGCACCCACCCACTTGATCCTCTCTTCGACTCTATCGATAGCTATGACCCCTCCCTCTATTCTCGTGGATTGCCCGACCCTCTATGTATGATATGGATAGGCCTCCACTTCACACACATTGCATGCAAAATTTTGTTTGAGATGTCATCGACACATATTCCCACAAATAATTCACGAAATCAACCCCCACCCCACCCCCACCCCAAAACAAAAAACACTCACGAGCGCGGTTTGTATCTCTCACACACCCACGTAGGTGGGGGGCGTGCATGAAGAGAAGAGGTGCACGCACGACGCACGTACTCCTGTCTCTTTCCCAACCACACCCGCGTGGGTACACGGTGGAGCTCATTTCTGTACGAAAAAGGCAGCCCACGTGGTAATTTGGCATGTGTACTGGTTGTCCACTTGGTGGAGGGAGGATCGTCTACCACAGGTGAACAAACAAATTGCGACTTGACGTGTTATGTTAAAAAAAGAGGCACCAAGTGGGGCCTACCTTAGAGGCGAGGCTCTATACACTGGAGTACTTTTGATGTGTCCCGTCAACTCGCAGAACGAGGAGAAGCTTGCTTAGTACGCCATCTCCCCCATTCCTAAATATAAGTCTTTGTAGAGATTTCACCATGAACCACATGCGGATGTATATAGATGCATTTTAAGTGTAGATTCATTCATTTTGTTCTGTATGTAGTGGAATCTCTACAAAGACTTATCTACTAGTAATAGCTAGCCCCCACTACTAGGAATTCTCTATCCTCTCCTTGAGCCACATCATCAAAATTGATGTAGCCGTTAGATGAAGTAAATCAGTCCATAATAGCCGTCTGATCTAGACATTGAGAGGCTCCGCACTAAGCCACATGCAAGCATGCAGAAATACCGTGGCACATGCATGTGAGTGGGTTTTAAATCACATCAACATGTCTGCATGCAAGCATGCACTGGTAGCATGCATGTAAGTGAGCTTTTAAGTCCCATTAACATGTCAGAAAGAAAAATATAATCCCATTATGCAGTAGGAGTTGGCTGATCTTTTTTCCTTGCGTGGGATGATCTAAATGATGATGGGAGTTTATTTAGTTTGGCTACCACATTTGTCATGCGGTTTATAGAGTTTTTTTAGTTCTATGAAATCGATAATTTTGCGCAGAGAGATATACCGTTGTTCCACGACAACGCGTGGGGACTCATCTAGTAATATTTAGGAACAGAGGGAGTACTATGTAAAGAGTTAGGTGTCGCACGGTGATAGTGTGAGGTCGGCCATGTAATCACTGAGCCTGCGTGTTTTCACTGCTCTTGAATGCCTCTGCTATAAGAATGGAGAAAATTGTAATCTAGTAGTAGTACCTCCTTTCGCCGAAAGTGTGGGACATCCAGCAGTCCTACCACCTCAGTAATAAAGACCAATGAGCCATCAAATCACATAGACCCAGCAGTAACCATCACTCTTGCGCCAGTGAGAAGTCGCGTCCGCTCTGCCCGGGCATGAATGCGGCACCGATTCTTTGGAGCGGCGCTGACCATTTTGGGCGGGAAGCGCGCGCGGGCGATGGAGGGGCTTTGGGTGGACCAGGCTAGTCAGGAGCGGGCGTGGCAGTTGTCCGCATGTCCCTACCGGACACACCCGGAAACGAGCGGATGCACAGACTCTCGCGGCTAAAATCATACACTACACAACATCTCTTTGTAGGAGTAGGTCGATCTGTCGCTCTCTCTAACACACACATGATGTTAAACACACACACACACACATGCACACGCATGCACCTTGGTCCCGTTGCACCTTCTAACTTGAGGTCTCGGGTTCGATAACTACACTTGAGCATAATTTGTGCCAGGAGGATTCTTTGACTGGTCAAAATGTTTTCTAGGGTTTGCATGCTTCACACTCTCTCTCCAATATATATATACACGCTGGAGCCTCAGCGCTTGTAGTTGCTCTCTTCACACTCTCTCGCCCTCTCCCGCTGGAGCCTCAGCGCTTGTAGTAGCTGCTCTCTTCACACTCTCTCGCCCTCTCCAGATCTAAACAAGACTTTGTTGGCCTCTCTCTCCCCTCACTGCTGCTCAAAGAGCCGGCAGGATCCGTCCGCCGGGAAGGGAAGGAGGCTTAATGTTGTCGCCGTCGGCAAGGGACTACTGGCGCAACTGTTCACTTTCCACCCAGTGGTGGCATGGGAGGGCCTCCGACCCCTTCTTCTTTGCCGTTGTCCCTTCGCCCACTAAACCACGCCCCAAGAACCTTAAGGTATAATTTACTTACTCCACATGCATTGCTCTAGCTGCATGTATACCATGAATCTAGGACGTGGTTCAAAGAGGAAAGGAGTGGGGGAAAGTAGTGGGAAAAGTTGTATATAGCATGAATCTAGGACGTGGTTCAAAGAGGAGATGAAGGGGGAAAGTTGTATAGCATGAATCTAGGACGTGGTTCAAAGAGGAAAGGAATGGGGGAAAGTAGTGGGGAAAGTTGTATCGCATAAATCTAGGACGTGGTTCAAAGAGGAAAGGAAGGGGCGAAAGTACTAGTTCAAAAAGGAAAGGAGGGGGCAAGGTTGTAGAGTTTGAGCAGGACTAGATTTGCTGCGCTCACATAGGGAAAGGTGTCTAAAGATAACAAAACTGGGACCAACACAAATATGCTCCTTGGTTGTTTGTTCTTTGTTGCAACAGACTGTGCATGACCACAGTACATCGGTAGATGCACATGGTGCTGGTGCATCCACTGTCCCGTGCAACTCATTAGTTGTTGTTAATCTAAGGCCCTGTTTGGTTAAAAACTCCCTAGTCCCTACCTGCTTGGTTCCAGGGACTAAACATGGACTAGAGGTTATTAAATGACATGCTAAAAGACCATGTTACCCCTAGTAATGAACTAATAGAGACAAGGTGTGATGCGTGGCAGGGGCAACTGTTGGAAAAAGTCCCAAAAAGACTCCCTCGGGGTCTTCTTTCTTTAGTCCCAAATGCCCACTTTTAGTCCCTAAAAGTCTCTCCTATTTGGTTTAGATGGGACTGACACGGAGTTTTTTTAGTCCCTACACCAAAATGTCCCTGTAAACAAACACCCTCTAGTAATGCCGCTAGAAAATTGATGCAATGCCATAGTTAAAAGCAAATTACATGTTTAACGAATTTTATTGTTAATATAATCTCTATATTAATATTAATCAATGCCACCGTTTGAGAAATGCTACTGTCTTGCTTTCTTTCCCATTTAGATAAGGTAGATGCTTCTTTTTGTTGGCTTTTGTGTCATCCACCGTTATTGACCACTAATTGTTTCCTTTGCACCTCTGTGTAAACAGGGTTATCTACTTCACCTCGTTGCCATTGTGACCTTTTGTTGCACTGCACAAAACACTTTTGTTTTAAGAGTGTTGTAACACTCCAAAATTTTTGATTTGGTTTTTATCAAATTCTTTAATTAATTGGAATGAGGTTATTTAAAAAAAATTCTAAAAGACACTCCTTCTCAAAAAAATTATGACAAATATTCCATGAGTTCTTCCCAATCTTGGTTTTGGCCTTGAGGGTTTTTCATTTTGTGTTGACTCAACAGAAATAATTTTGGAAGGTTTTTTTCAATTCCTTTTATTAAAAAGGATTCCTAAAATTTATGGATTTATTCTTCCCCATTCAAGAATTTCTCTCTTGCCATGACCTATGTTGAAAACTTTCTTCCAAAACTCACCTCCCTACTTTGGGTCAAGTCAAGCATCAGGTCCAGCAAGGTTCAACTTCTCCTAGATTTTTATTTCTATTTGTTTTAACCTCAAAATCTTTTTCTGTCATTTATTTGGACGTTGGTGGTTTACAAAGGAACTGCCAGATTTCCTTTGAGTTTTGGTTCCAAATAAATTCCTCTGGCTAGTCCTTAGTACCCTCAACCTAGATCCATCAAGATTGGCTAGTCCACAGTTCAATTTTTTCAAAATTTGCTTGCTGCAAGTTTGGACCAGATTTGCCATTTTTGGTAAATTTCATACTTTTTCTTTTCCAAAAATTTTGAGATAATTCGGGCAGTCTCTAGATGCACCAAGGGATCACCTCACCAAGTTTCAGCTCAAGAAAAATTTTCCACGTGCGCCAAACATTTCGTCGAACAGCTGGTGTGCACTGTTCTTGTTCAAATTTAGAGTTTCAGTGTTAAGCTTCAGTCGTCAGTGTCGTTTTGTTCAGAGCTTGGCGTCAATCTCGCTAGTGCTCGCCCTGGCCTCTTGCTCCCTGTTCCCCCTCCTTATCCAGTGCGCCGCACGGTTGTTTGGCCGGTCGCGAGCGTCGGTGGCGACGTGTCACGTCAACTCCGGCGCCTCCCACAGTGGCAGAACCGCCCGTGGCAGCCAGCAGGGGCCAGCCCTACAGTACGGCGCCGTCCAGCACCGCCCACACCACCAGGAGCCTCCGCGTGGCTGTCCTCTTCTTTGTGCGCGCTGCAAAACCGTCGTCGTGGCCTGAGAGGCGCAGAGCGCGCTCTCTGCCGCCGACGAGCCCGTGAGCTCCGTTCCGTCGAAGCCACGGGAGCAGGCCAAATCCGAACAAGCTTAGCTGTTGAATGGAGCCAGTGGACCAATCCGCAGCTGCCCAGTCACCTAAGCCATCAGCTCGACCACCACCTCGCCGTAATTACTCGTCGAAGAAATCCCGTTCTCGGCAACCGCCTCAGGCCGGCTATAAATGGAGGCCCCGAGCTCGCCTTCGCCCCAGCACCACTCCTCCACCTCACCAGAACCGCGCCCAGCCACTAGGAGGACCTCGAGGAGGCCTTCTTCCCCGACTCCGGCCGCCCCGATCCACTTCGAGCTCCGGCAAGATTCTCTCTAGTGAGTGCACCCCCGCTCCCCAAACTGTGCCAGTAGCATCCTAGTGCACCCGTTTGCCTGACCCGCGCTTCAATTTGGAGTTTGCAGCTCCCTTCGGATAGAATCATCCTCGACCGAACCACCGTCCGCCGGAGTGGAGGTCGCCGTCGACGTGGTGCTCGCTGACGACCAACTCCACCACCCATAGACGCGGGAGAACTCTGTGAGTCTGTAGGTACCTTCCACTCCCCTACCTCGCCATGGATCGATGTCGGTGACCACCGCGAGCCTCGGGCGCCGGTGGGACTCTGTTCTGAATTTCAAACCTGACGGGTGGGACCCCCTCTTCAGCCTCTCCTCTCTTATTCGAACTGTTTGCTGAAAGCGCCTTCGAGCAAAGTACGCTTTCCCTTTGGGTCGGCGTATTTCCAACCGAAACATTTTCTGTTTTTTAAACTAGCCCCTGGAAAGTTTCTGTTTCATCACAGATTAGTCCCTGGACTAAAACCTTAATAACTTTTAAACAGAAGATGATTTTGAGCTGATTCTTTTTCTGTCATCTTTATTCTTCTATCTAGTTTTTTATCATATTTATTTGAAAAATATTTGGAACAATTTTTATGCACACACGGTATTTACGTTAGTATCTGATTTCTTTTATAACGTAGATACCGAAGGAAGTGATGGAGCCACAAACTTCGCCGAGCTAGACTCCGACTACTCCGAACCAGGCAAGCATGTTTGAACCTTTGATATGATGAGTGTTTTTCATGATTGCTTGAGTGGTTTTCTCATGACATGTTTATATAAGCATTTGTGAATGTTATATTTCATGCAAAGCAAGCTGCAAGTGAGCTTCGAAATTTGATGTGTTCATATGATGGTGAGATAACCTGATCATGTGGTGGCATGATAGGTTGCAAGCTGGTATTGTTGAAGCATGCCAGTTTTATGTCAACCGTTTAACTCCAGTATTAACATGGATCAAGTCGTGTTCTTGTTCGTCCCCTTCCGTGCTACCACATGTTTTCTGCAAAGAATACGGTTTAGTAAGTTGCAAACCTCTTTCCTTGTACACACCAAATAGAGGGGTCGTGATGAGGGTTCCATGGCCCTGGATTAAAGCCCGCCATCCGGTCAGGGGGCATGGTTGTTTTCGGTTAGGACCGAGAGGGGGGCACCCCTTAGAGCGCGCGATATAAATTTGATCCCATGCTATTCGAGGTTGTAGCCTCTCCGTATTAGAGTTTTTCTTGAACGTTGCCTAGGGTGATTCCTGGCAGCGGAATATGGAATGGGTGTGTACTGGTTAGATGTGTTTCTCCTAAAATACCGTAAACGGAACTAGTCCTTTGTGACTACTGAAATCCGTTGGCTGCGGTTAAAGAGTACAAACTCTGTAGAGTCAAAACCATTCGAGTAACCTTGTCCATGGTCAAGGATTTTGATTAACATATTAGTGTCAATCTCAGTATTAGTCTCAGTGTCAGTCTCACTGACAGTCTCCGGAGAATAAGCATGAAACTGAGAGTGGTAAACCCGGCTGGATGTCATTCCTATGGATGGACTAACCAGTTTATTGTCATGTACCGAGTATTCCATGGAATGATGTTACCTTCATGAGCTACTTGAATTCGACTGATGAGATATAAGCCCTTTATGTGATATCGCTCAGACGTCCGACAGTGGCATTCTTGCTATTTACTTTGATATAAGCCCTTTATGTGATGTCGCTTAGACGTCTGACTGTGGCATTCTTGTTATTTACTTTGATATAAGCCCTTTATGTGATGTCGCTTAGACGTCCGACTGTGGCATTCTTGTTATTTACTTTTATAAGCCCTTTATGTGATGTCGCTCAGACGTCCGACTGTGGCGTCCCTATTATTTACTTTCATTATAAGCCCTTTTTGAGATGTCGCTTAGACGTCTGACTGTGGCACGTACTGTCATTTACGTTTCAATATAAGCCCTTTATGTGGTGTCTCCCTGACGCCCGACTGCGGCATGTTAAGTGATTTTACCTTTCGAGGCATCGCTTCAGACACCCGATCGGTCTTCAACTATTTTATTGGGATTTCGGGAGGACTACCGCCTGACTTCCTTTTTATTTAACATGCAGTGCAAATTTATTATCTGAGTGCGCATTACTAGTCTGCTCATGTGCATCATGTTTGCATTTGTTATATCTTATGTCCAAACTGTCTTGCGAGTACATTCAAAGTACTCACCTGGCTTGTTGATTTGGCCAGATGTTGACGAAGGCGATCTTATGGATGAAGAGTACGATAGCGAGTACGACGCCTAGAGGAGTCCCAGTCAGTCCCGTGTGATCCTGGAGTTGGTCACTTGTATTATATACGCTTCCGCTACCCTAATAAAATCATCAAGCCTCACTCCGGCGCTTGCTGAGCTGTAATATTTTGGAGTCATGTCACCCACTTCACTGTGACATATCCACCACCACTTTTATTACGAGTCAGTAGTTATGCCACCATACCCTTTGTGTCATATCCGCCTTTATGTATAATATTGGTGTGCTTGTAATAAATTGTTGAGCAGCCTTAGCTCAACCTTGTATAATATTTAGTACTTTTGGATTTCTGTATCAAGGATTTGTCTACCAGTAAGGAGGGTTCTTCTATACTGGTCTGATATAATGGTCGGTTTTTCAATAAATGTTTTATTGGAAAACCGGTCCTGACAAGTGTTTTGTGCAGTTCAACCAAAATGTCACACCGACAACGTTGCTTGATTGCTTGATCTTAGTGAACTGCACAAGAGGAGATCTTATTTCCTATCCGTTAAGGCGAATTTGGTTCAGATCTTCTTCTTGTGAGTTGTTTGAATTCCGCATCATGAGAGGTCAGTACTAGCCTTCTTTCACATGATTCTGCAGTGTGCTTTCATATGTTGTGCTACTTGTACGATAATGTTGCTTGATTTTAGTGAACTGCACAAATGGAGACAAGACTTCCAATCTATATGTGCACCATAATATCCCATTGAGGTAAGATAAGGATATTTCACAACTGCTGGCCTATATTTTGCCACTTTCATCAGAAAATTAAGTTTAGTACTATACTTGTGCTCCCTAATTGACATGCCAAATCTTACATTGAAGGCGAAGCTTGTTTGTTATTGAACCAAGTGATGAAGGGTAAGAACAAGCGGAAGAAAAACAAAAATCAACTCCCGGTGCTGTAATGAAGCACTGGAACTGTGATGACACAAGTAATGATATAGTTTTGCATCTTAATTTATTGCTATGGCTGAAGCGTGCAATTGTTTTGCCACTGATTTGATGCCACTCTTAATGTAATATGTAATTATCTCAACTTGTGCAAATAGGGATCTTCTTTGAAGATACCATATATTTTAGTGGAACTGCACAAGAAGATGTTGGAAACATTAAACTAATCGAGGAGTATATAGTAAGCATGGCCACCACCGTAGTTAGCAACAGATGGTTTCGGAGAAGTGCTTCATCTGTATGCTCTACACAATAAGCCTCCTGACAAAGGTTGGTACTCGCCCACTGATTTCATCCATATGATTGAGCTTTGTCATCTCTATTGGTGTTGTGCTACTGTTTAGATACTGTCATGAAAAAGTGGTATTGTCCTTGAGAAGTGCTTCATCTGTGCTTTTTTAAATATTTCCTTTCCTTTTTTTCGAGCAAACAGGGATGCTAGCATTTAGTAGTCCTCTTGTCTTTGCACAATAGGATCATCTTCCTCTGAATAAGAATATGGAGTACGTGAAGTGACTAGTTCCGATTATGCCAGGATGAAGAAGCCATGTCTATCTTCTCATCAGAAGGAGTAGTTGAAGGATGGTTACATTACTCACCATAAGACCAAACTAACTTCAGCTCAGAAGGACTGACAAATCTCCATCTTTTTGCTATGATGCGCGAGTACAATGTTGTTCTAGGATTCTTTCTGGTGAGTTCCATTTTTCTAAAAGTGTGCTCTACATGGACCATGTATGTGCCTGTTGAAACTGTCAATTCATAGTACAGTTTGCTTTATACTAATCACTTTTTTGTATTTGTGCAAACAGGGGTGCTCAGCTTGATTTCAATGGGAACTGCACAAAATGTTCATGAATACATCGAATCATTCATTTCCACCACAAGAAAGGAGGTGCCGATAAGTTCAAGGTGTTGCGACATATAAGGGTGAAATCATACAAGCTACGCACGAATTTGGGCCATTTTGGTGGAACTGCACAAAAAGAGCAGTTGGTTTATTTAGCACGAGGTGCCATGTCAATGTCCAAACTGATGGCAAACCCTACCCATTCCACAATCGTAGGCATTTGATATTTTGGAATGGGACAACCTTGTCAAATTTTGCTCATTGATTTTAGCAAGACATGCGTTTGATATTTTCGAATGGGACACCCTTTGCTGCCAGCAGCGTTGATCAATTTTTTCTTTATTCTTTAGTTGTGAAGTAAATATTTCCTCTGACATGTGAGTCGCTGAGATGCATAATCATCGATTGTTTTGAATGTTCTCTATGAATTGCCAGGCCTTTGTGTTTGATTGCAATGTACAGAAACGCTAAAAAGCTGCTCAAACTCTTTGTACTCCTGCTGTTCCTTTTTACTTTGCACATGTGAAAGTGCATACTTTTTTGTATAAGATTGGTCAAAGTAGAGATACTTTGATTGCAGACAAAACTTGTATGCAGACTAGAAAGGACCGGAGGGAGTACATGTGAAACTGCTGCAAACGAGGTGATCACCCCGGGAATAATGCTAGTATGTATTGTTTTGCATGTTCATCCAATGCCAGTGATACAGGAATTCGAACTAATCGAAATAAATTCATTCATACACGGTCGGATTTCATATAAACATGCCGGATTTCATTAAATTTCATACATTCTTCAACTAAAAAGGGGTGCGCTGGAGGTATAATTAATTAACCGAAGATACCCACCTGTGTCCCGCTGAGCCGAACAGAAGCTTCAGTGACTTAACTGCAGGTGCAGTTGCGTAACTGACATGTGGCCTATTGGGCCCACGTGTCAGTCAGCCAACTGCACCAGCAGTTAAGTAGAAGCAGCGTTCTTCTCAAGCGCAGCTCTCTGACTCCACGTCGCCGCCAAGAAGCTAACCTGTCGTCAATGGTCAACCCGCCTAGCTTGGCTTCAACCGGAGGGTAGCAGCGGTGGCCTTACTTGGACCCGAGCGGCGGCGACCTATCGTGTTCTACTCTTCCTCGTTTTCTGTGTGGCGCGGCCTCGTTGGCAGCGGGGCGGGGCCTCGGCGGAGCCGGTGATGTCCTCTGCCTCGTTGTTGGTGGGGCAGGGCCTCGGCGGAGCCGGCGGTGTCCTCTGCCTCGTTGTTGGCGGGGCGGGCCTCGGCGGAGCCGGCGGTGTCCTCTGCCTCGTTGTTGGCGCCGCGGGGCCTCGGTGGAGCAGGGCCTCATCGACGCTAGCGGAGCGAGGACTCGTCGGAGCCGGCATTGTCCTCTGCCTTGTTCTCGGTCTCGCCAAACAGGGCTTCGCCCGCTTCATCGCCCTCTTTGCTAGCCTCTTTGTAGGCGGCCGCAGCCTCCGCCACCTACATGCGGTACCGCCAGCGCTCGAGGCAGCCCTTGCGGGCGGAGCGGTACGAGTCGAGCAGCGCCTCCTGCTCCGCCCGCTTCGTGGCGATCTGCTCCTTTGCCTGCAGGTGCTCCTAGAGGAGATGGTGGTTGTAGGCGGCGTCGGCCTGCGCCTCCCGCAACCGCTCCTCACGCATCTGCCTCACCCTGTCCATATATTGGGCATGGGCCTCGCTGATGGTCATGATGCAATGCACCGGCGAGGATGGCGCGGAGGAGGGGGTTGGCGCCAGATCGTCGGCTACCATGTTCTCCATTGGGAGGTCGTCGTCCTCCAGCTGCCTGCCGGCCAGCTGGTCGGCAGCAATGGCTTCCATCTCCTTGTGGTCCGTCGTCCGCCCGTCCCATAGAGCGCTGGAGCGCGAGGAAGCCATGGTGGGCAGTAGTGGTGTGGACAAGAGAAAGGGAACAGATGCGAATGACTGCGGCTATGGTCGGCGCAGCAGTTTTTATAGCAATGGTGGGCGGGCGGAGGGACGGACGTGTGCCACCGGAGTTGCCGCCTCGGCAACCATGTATCATTAATGTGGGCAGCAGATGGACGGACGGATGGCACTTGTGTCGTTTGAAGGCGGAGCAATCGCCTGCACCGGGAAGCGGGGCGGGCGGCGCTGACTGTTTCGGGCGGAAAGCGCGCGCGGGCGAGGAGATGACTTTACTTGGAGAGGATGACAATGGGGACCCACCAGGTCCATAGCCTCACGTACGCAAGTGCCTCCTTATTATATATATAACTATAATTTATTTTGCTCCCTCCTGGTTTCCTGACATCACGGTCCCACACCATTGTCAATCTATGTAGTAGTCAATAAACGAGAGAATTGCACAAGAAGCGGCCGACAGCTGGGACCAAGCAGCTCGAGCAGTATTTGTGTTTTTGAGGTGTGAGCAGTGCAGAGTTTTTCGATGTTTAGCCCAGATATTAATTTTTCTCCTCGGAACAACAACGAAAACATCGCTGCAGGTATTAACTGGGCGGGCTGTGGCCCGTCTAGCCCAGGCCAGATATCCAGCCCAGATATTAATTTTTTTCAAGCTGAAAATGGCTAGCCCAGCTATACTTTTTTTAGGAATACCCTGGCAAGGTCAAGTTGTTATTCTCCGCCCCGCTGGGCTGCAAATCTTTCCTAGGAGGGATGCATTAGGCTTAACAAGAAAATGGGCTTTAAGAAATAATAAATGGGATGTAATTATAAAAACTAGGCAGTAACTATAAAAAATGCACCAAACACGTGATTACTTTATAAAATATTATTTTTGGATATTGAAAATTTTAATTTCACTAATTGTTGCGAGCGCAATGTTTCGTTGGATTTTTACGTAATATAAATTTATATTGAAATTGTATTTAATCTGACTAGAAATTTCAGGATAAAAATATTTCGGATCCCATCAAAATGTGGGAAATTTTATTGAATTCTGTTTTGAACGGTTGGTTGAAATGGGTTGTACTTTCAACAAACTGTAAATGGGTTGTAGTAAATTCCATTAGAATTCAAAAATGGGCTACACATTCTTACAAATCTCAAATGGGCTATAAGTTCTCTGCCACACACTTTTGTCCTTACTAAGTTGACGCGTCCCCTAAAAAAACAGAGTTGACGCGTATGCAAGGCTTTGTCAACTTATAGTCAACACACGGTTCTAGCAGCAGTGGCCGTTGGATGTCCATCCAACAGATGTCGTGCTTCTTCTTCAATCTCGGATATTCTAGCTTCACCCGCCCAAAAAATGATTCCTCCCCCTGACATCTGGGGCGCACCGTTTCGGAAGCTGACATGTGGGCCTACTAAGTTGACGTACCAAGGGCTTTGTCAACTTAGTCAATATAAACGATTCTAGCTGCAGTGACCGTACGATGTCCATCCAACTGCCGTCATGCTTCTTCAACCTTTGGTCTTCTTGCTCCAGCCACCCAAAGTAGCGCCGGTCGTGCCGCCTTCTCCTGCCTCCCGTGGCCGGTCGTGCCGCCTGCTCCTGCCTCCCGTGGCTAGTTGTGCTGCCGCGGAGGCCTCACCGCCCCCTACTACTCCCACCGCTGGCCAGGCCATCCCTCCACTCACCCACACCCCCTGTTATTCTACGGCGATGGCAGCGCAGCCGAACCAGTGAACCCTCGTACTCCTATCCACGTGTGCATCCACTGTCGCGTCTTCCCCGGCTCCGCGTCGTCCCCTTCCTAGGCCTCGCCATCGTCCACCGCCCTGGTGCTCTCGGCGTGGCGTGGTCAACGTGGTCAAGGAACGACTTCCATCGGACATGGACTATACGTGGAGAGGCTGACAGCTGGGCCCACGGCAGCCGCAAGGGAGTGTCTCCTTATTACGCGTAAAATAATTATACCCACCGGACGGGCCACCGTATTTTGCGAAAAAAATGATTCGCCCCCTGACTGCTGGGACCCACGAGCTACATCAGTGCGTCCAAAAAAACGATTCGCCCCCTGACTGCCGGGACCCACCAGCTACATCTTCGCACGCAAGGAAGTGCGTCCGAAAAAAATGATTCGCCCCCCGACTGCAGGGACCCACCAGCTACACCTTCGCACGCAAGGAAGTGCGTCTGGGCAAAAAATGATTCGCCCCCCTGACTGCTGGGACCTAGCAGCTACACCTTCGCACACAACGAAGTGCGTCCGGGCAAAAAAACATAAACAAAACAATTCGCCCCCTGACTGCTGGGACCCACTAGCTACATCTTCGCAGGCAAGGAAGTGCCTGACAGTCGGGACCCACCTGGTCGAAGCGTACGTAGCGTTGTCATTCTGGTCGCGGACGTGTACGTACATACTGCTCGATGTAGAGATGCGCATGTGTCGTAGTAGAGGCGCGCACGTAGCATGTACACGTACGTACAACGGCCAGCGTGCAAGAAAGAAAATACGGCCATGTATGTGTACATACGGGCAGGGTCTCGAACGCCTACTCGCGCATACGTACGGCTAGGGCTCATGTACATGGCTGGGTCGGAACAGAGAAATAGCATCGTCATCGTGTTCATGGGGAGGCAACGGAATGCGCCGTGTTCGTGGGGAGGCAACGGAATGCATCGTGTTCATGGGGAGGCAACGGAATGCGTCGTGTTCATCGGGAGGCAACGGAATGCGTCGTGTTCATCGGGAGGCAACGGAATGCGTGGGAGCCAACCGGATGGGTCGGAACGGAATGTGTGGTCGTGTTCATTGGGAGGGCTTGGATGGAACAGGCAATGGAAACGAGGCTTGGCGTACCGCAGAACGGAGGAAACGGACCTCCTACGGTCAAAACGGGGGTCCTGTTGATCGGGAGGGGTGTGGCGTACCGCAAAACGGAGGAAACGGACCTCCTACGGTCGAAACGGGGGTCCTGTTGATCAGGAGGGGTGTGGTGTACCGCAAAACGGATGAAACAGACTTGTGTTGGAGCGCTACGGTCGAAACGGGGGTCCTGTTCATTGGGAGGGGTGTGGCATACCGCAAAACGGGACTCCACGGGATACTGTTCATCTCCATCGTCAACCTCCTCCAGCCTCCACGGGCTACCGTCGACCTCCTCCAACCTCCACGGGCTCCTGTTCATCCAGCCTCCACGGGCTCCTGTTCATCCAGCCTCCACCGCGTGCTACTCCATCGGCTACTGTTCAACCACCCCTCCACCTTCTACTGTTCATCCAGCCCTCCACACCACGGGGTCCTGTTCAACCACCCCTCCACGGGCACCCCTCCACCTTCTACTGTTCATCCAGCCCTCCACCACACCACGGGGTCCTGTTCATCCAGAGGCAACGCCACCGCTCATTGTTCATCCAAACCCCCCGCAACGCTCACTGTTCATCCAATCGATCGGCTTTAGTTAGCAGCAGTAGCGAAGGAATCGCTCGATCAGGTTCAGTTAACAGCCATCGATCGATCGCTCGGGTTCAGTAATGCGTAGCCTGCAGTGCAATCGCTCGGGTTCAGTTAGAGCCCAACGCCTCGCTCGAGTTCAGTTAGAGCCAACGCCTCGCACACATGCGTGTACGTGTACGAGAGAAATGCGTATCGCTCGGCCCCCGACCTCCCACCGTAACTGGGAACTCCCCGAAATTTTCCTCGCCCTCGCTTCTACCATGGTTTTTTCCGTCATGGGCGGCCCAAAGAATGTCATGCAGCTGCGTCTCAGGCCCGCCCAGGACGAAAAGCCCATTTTCTGTCATGATTTTTTGTCATAGAAGTAGGAGCCCACCACATCTATGATGATACCGGGTTTTGTCACAATTATCGTCATATGATTGACAGAAAACTTTTTCATTCGGCCCAAAATGTCACGGATGTGTCTTTTTTGTTTGTAGTGATATAACTATCCCTCAACATGCAACAAAGAGTCACTCCAAAGTCACTAATAGCGGAGAACAAACGAAGAGATTATGGTAGGGTACGAAACCACCTCAAAGTTATTCTTTCCAATCAATCCATTGGGCTATTCCTATAAGTGTCACAAACAACCCTAGAGTTCGTACTAGAATAACACCTTAAGACACAAATCAACCAAAACCCTAATGTCACCTAGATACTCCAATGTCACCTCAAGTATCCGTGGGAATGATTATACGATATGCATCACACAATCTCAGATTCATCTATTCAACCAACACATAGAACCTCAAAGAGTGCCCCAAAGTTTCTACCGGAGAATCACAACGAAAACGTGTGCCAACCCCTATGCATAGGTTCATGGGCGGAACCCGCAAGTTAATCACCAAAACATACATCAAGTGAATCATGTGATATCCCATTGTCACCACAGATACGCACGGCAAGACATACATCAAGTGTTCTCAAATCTTTAAAGACTCAATCCGATAAGATAACTTCAAGGGGGGAAACTCAATCCATTACAAGAGAGTAGAGGGGGAGAAGAAACATAAGATCCAACTATAATAGCAAAGCTCGCGATACATCAAGATCATGCCAAATCAAGAACACGAGAGAGAGAGAGAGAGAGAGATCAAACACATAGCTACTGGTACATACCCTCAGCCCCGAGGGTGGACTACTCCCTCCTCGTCATGGAGAGCGCCGGGATGATGAAGATGGCCACCGGAGAAGGATTCCCCCTCCGGTAGGGTGCCGGAACGGGTCTAGATTGTCTTTCGGTGGCTACGGAGGCTTCTGGCGGCGGAACTCCCGATCTATTCTGTTCCCCGATCGTTTTAGGGTATATGGATATACTAGTACATATGCCCGTGCGTTGCAACGGGCAAAAAAATTGACCAAACCTGCTCCATGTGCCACTAAGCTTCACTAATATTCAAATCCAACAAACGAACAAGGTTGTCCTCATCTAAGTCTTTTAGCAGGAGAAACATACAATATGATTCTCAGGGTATCTCCATCGCCGACCCGCAGAACAGACACTACTTCCATCCGTAGACCAGGACCGGTCCGCGGACACTAATGCGGAAGACGACCATCCAAAGCTATCCACATATGTTCGGTTGCATTTCAAAAGAAATTTAACAAAAGTGAATAAATTTGATGGATATTTAAACAAACCAAACGATATTCATTCATACTAAATCGGATTTTCATCTAGACCAGAGCAAGCTAAATAAATTTTACATATTTGAACTAAATCATACTCTAAACTGAGTCTAAATGACCGTCGGCACCAGTTCGCCCATTTTCAGCCGACCATGAGCCCCAAGAACTAAACCTCCAGCTTCGCATCTATAGCCTCTGCCTCCATAGCCTGCAAGGGGCTAATCGACCGACGATTTTGAGCCGCCAAGCTTGGCTTTAGACCCAGTGAAAGGGCGGTGGCTTTCCTGGGACCCGGGTGCCGATGAACTTCCATGCTCTACTCTTCCTCGTTGCCAGAGGCGGCCTTCGACGTGCCGACTTAGTGGTTGTGGTGACGGGCATGGGCGGGGCGGAGTTGGCAACATCGTCCTCGTCCTCAGTCTTGTGTTTATCTGAACATGTGCTCTCTTCACGTAGAAGAACTAAATATGAATTTTTTTTAGGTCAATAACCAAGTACATGTTATATGTATGTTAGAGAGAACTAAACATTTGATATTTATTGAACCGAAAGGATTGTATATTCAATCTCTGTTTAACTCGGCTGGTGCCGCTTCAATGTAGCGACCAGACCTCAAACAGTCTGATCTCTGTGCTCCGGTGTCATCCCTGGATCAGTAATGCTGACACCACACAGTACTTGGAGGATTTATAGCAAAGTAGCAATCACACACTTATTACATCGAGTGTCTCAAGAGAGAACTTATTACAATAAATATGGCTTAAGGCCATCTAATAACGATAACAGCGGAAGGCTTGGAAGATAAATGAGTCCATCAACTCCAACGGCATCACTAAGTATAGAACCACGACCTAAAAACTCCTTAATCGTCGTCTGAAAAGTCTGCAACATTAATGTTGCAGCCCGAAAACGGGCCAGCACATGGAATATGCTGGCAAGGTAACACATAGAGAGCAATGGAATGAAACAGCTATACTATATGCATATTTGGCTGGTGGAAAGCTCTATGGTTACAGTTTTGCGTAAAGCCAATTTTTCTCTACTTCAAAGGAATAAAATTTAATTACTATCAAGGTGGTTGTTAAACATTGAGAATGGTTGACAGCATTCCCAATCCCAATTAAGTATCATCATTAAAACCCAACAATATTAATTAAAGTAACATGATGAGATTCACATAATAATCCAAGTACTAGATACTCAAGATGTCCATAACCGGGGACACGGCTAATCATGATTAGTTTGTTACACTCTGTAGAGGTTTGCGCACTTTTCCCCACAAGACTCGATCGCCTCCGTTTGTTTTCTCGCACTACATGGTGTTTGAGAAGACGGATGACCGAGACATAGTCTTTCAGAAGCGCTAGCACCTTACGATCGGGTAGACCGTACCACCTACATCCCCTACATCTGCTAGTCTACCACTGTAAGAGTTCGCACAACTTAGTCAACTATGCTAGAGCCCATAATAGCTTGTGGCTGCACACGGAAGTTTCTAGTATGAATAGTCTCATGATCCCTTTGAGCCTGGGTGGCGGTCCAAAAGAAAACAGGCAAGTCCTGGAATACCCAGGTGCCTCAATCCACCCAGATGTGTGTTTAAGTTGCCACCTTAGATAAACCATTAATTATCAATCTCACATCTGTCATGGATATCACTCACCCAATCCACGTCTACTAGCATAGCATGGCATAATAAGTAAACGTAGAAGTAACTCCCAAAGGTTTGATAATAAACAGGTAATAGGTACTACCTCATCTACTTCCCATCCCATAATTTAATTAGATCCTAATCATGCAATGTGTGAGGATTGATCTAATGCAATAAAACTGGGTAGTAGAAAAGGTATGATCAAAGTGTTACTTGCCTTGCTGATGATCCAGGAAACCTAACGATTCGAAGTAACACACGGCGCACTCCGGGTACTCTATCGCAGACAAACAAACAAGCATACAATAAGTACTCATCTAATGCACAGGTAAAACTCAAATAAGAGATCTAACCAGAAGGTTCAACTTAAGAACTCCGGTTTGCAAAAAGAATCAAATCGAACGAAGCAACGAAAGTCAAACGGCGAAAGAAAACAACTTCGTTCTAGCAATCTGGATCTAGGGCAAGTTTTACAGTAGAAAAATCTTGTTTAAGTTGGTTAAACGGATAGAGGGTTTCGAGACGAAACTCTAGGCGCTTGAATCGCCTGATTCCGATAAACGAGCGAAAAGTTATACTAAAACGAAAATTGGATCAGGAATCGCGATCAGAAAAATCGCGGATTTAATCCGAGAAAAAGAAAACGACGAACGGATTAACGAACGAACGTTCGTTATCCAGATCTAAACGATGAACGTGTTCGTTTGAACGAACAAACGAGCGAACGCTCGCTATTTAACCTAAACCAAAAAACCGATCTAAAAAACGAAAACAAAAAAAACCGACGGAAAACCAATCGGTTTTCTTAAAAAAAACGAGCGGCGCGGATTACGAGGCGGCGGCGAACCTCGGCGGGGCGGCGGCGGCGGCGCGGCGGCGGGCGGCGGCGCTGGCGGCTGGGGCGGCTCGGGGCTGGGGCTAGGGTTCCTCCCCGTGGGGGCTGGGCCGGCTTTTATAGCCTGCCGGGCCAGAGTCCTATCCGGACACGGCCCGGTTAGGTCGGTTCCCTTTTTTTTAAAAAAAATATTCCGCTCGGAAGAAAGATAAAAAGAAATACTAAACGGACTCCAAAAATGCCGAAATAAATTTTCCCGGGCTTCTAAAATCAAGCCCGACAAAGTGAACATTTATTTGGGCCCTAAATGCAATTTTGAAAAACGCACATTTTTCCTAAATTCAAATAAAACACCGAAAAACTCCAAAATAAAATCTTGTTTGATTTTATTATTAAATCCTCAATATTTCTCTATTTTGGGAAAGTCATTTTATTCCCTCTCTCATATATTTGTAATAGAAATAATTGATGATAAAATAAATAAAATCAAATGATCCTATTCTCAAAATTTGAGAAAACTCAAATATGAAAATAACGAAATCCCCAACTCTTTCCGTGGGTCATTGAGTTGCGTAGAATTTCCTAGGATCAACCAAAATGCAAAAATAAAATATGCTATACAATGATGATCTAATATATAACATTCCAAATTGAAAATTTGGGATGTTACATTCAATGTCGGAGTGCCAGTGAGAGGTCGCGTCGCTCTGAGCTGGCATGAATGTGGCACTGGTTCTCTGGAGCGGCATTGACGGCTTCGAGCGGGAAGAGATGCATGCGAGGGAGGGTTTTTTGGGTGGGTCGGGCAGTCAGAATTGATTGTGGCAGCGGTCTGGATGCATGCAAAGCCCCTCCAGTTTGTTTCCGGATTGCGGGAAAATTAGGTCCGAACCGGTCGACGGATCGATACGGACACGCGCTCGATGGCAAAACACGTCCGATCTGAACCGCACAATCTAGACGATTGCAGACGTTTTGAGCGATGGTGTTGAAGATGCCCTTAAATACTCCTCGATAGTTTAATAATTCATGTAAAGTATTTCATAAAATTATCAAAAGATTTGAATTCTAATTATTTTGATTATTTAGTTTTATATTGAATGTTGTTTTATTTATATTTCATTCCCATGTTTGTTTTCACCGCTCTTGGCCCAAACCCAAGAAAATACATGTGTCAAAGTGATAAAAATACAACGTTAGAGCCACCCTAAACAAATGGTGTGGTCGAGCGGCCAGCACATACTACAGCCAGCAGGCACGTGTACCTCCACCGACCGCTATATAGCAGGTCCTTGTTAATTCCGTTGCCTCGCCGGGTATCTCTCCCATGTATTGGGAGTCTATTTTCTGTCTATTGTTTTGGAGGAGGCTGGTTGATATTATGGATAATCTGTGATTGTATATAAATTGATGATAATCAGTTGAAGGGGGCGAGGTGGGACAAAATCAACGCACGACCAGACAGAGTTTGCGTGCATGCCGGTTGAACGTACGGGCGAAAATTCTATTGTTTCTGGAGTAGGACGTGGCAAAATTCTCACCCCAACCCGTGAAAATGCAGGTTCTTCCCCTTGCCCAGACAGTGTTGTGGCTAACATCTAGCAATGCCGCAACACCCCAGATGGGTATTCTTCAAATGCGAAAACGGCGAGGTATGTTCTTGTTTTCATTCGGCTTTGTCAACCTATTCAGTTCAATTTCGGTAGTTTATTGAGATGGACATGTGTGTAGGAAGGTGGATGCTTATTTTGGTATTGGGAAGAAAAAATGTTTTTTCATATCCGAAATTGAAATGCAAATTACTGATTTACGGGCCGGCGCGGGCGGCGGCCGAGCAAACCCCACAAAGCGGACCCGTAAAAGAGGATTCGCAGAGGATTCGCCGGCCAGCGCAAAGCGGACCTGTAAAAAAGGATATTCAGCCCCCGCGCCGGCCCGAAAAGCCATATTTCTGCAAACTGTAAATGCATTTAGCGGGTCGGGACGGGGTCTACCTCTTGGCCCAATAGGCATGGCCTAAACACCAAAAAATTACAAAAAAATAAGTACAATCTGCCATTACAGTACTGAAGATATTACATGGGCAAGATCCCAGCCAACATGCAGTTCTTTGCTGTGAGCGACCAAGAGCAGTGAGCTCATGGACGGCTCCAACTTGCGAACGAGCCACCTTGTCAGTACTTCTCTATCTCCTTGGACCAAGGCTGGCTATGCTTGGACGCGATCTGTGGCTGCATAATTAGAATGTGTTGCAACGGGTGATACCATATTAAAATGTTGTCAGTTCTCAAAAAATAATGTTGTCAAAGCAGTGAAAAGGAAAAGGCTACCTGTGAAATTATTTCTTGCTGTAGTTAGTTGTGAGCAGAGAATCAAGTTATCTGTAACAAGAGAATCAAGTTATCTATAAGAAAAGGAAACTAAGTTAAGCCATGGGTGTACTTTACTTTTAAGACCTGAAGCCTTTACTTTAAGCACTGATGTTGTGCATGGAAGCTCATGCTGGAATACCTTTAGCTGCATATTACATCACAAATAGCTTCCCTGCTGCAAAAATTATGAGTCACTTCCAAGGTTCAAACAGTTCTTTGAATTTACCATCTTATAAAACAATGTATATGACCTTAATGTAAACATGTCTTAAAATAGTTCATGCACGGGCTATAATAACATATGAAGAACAGATCCGTTCCAAGATTCACATGGTTTTTGAACCATCTATCATAGCCAAGAAGATTTGAATCGCAGAAAATGGGGCAGTACTAAGATGCAGATTTTTCAATAAATCATTGCACTGTAGTTTGAATCCCTGTGCAGAACGAAATTTATGTTCAATGAAATCCTATTAACCCAATGCCATAATCCAAGATAATCTACCGAATTGCATTATTGAACATGAGAACTTATTATTGGAATATGTCAAAAAGGAGATAGGACTCCATCAAGAATAGGTTATTTAGAAAATAAATTACATGTCAATTGCAATAAAAAAATCTTCAAAGCACGTTTGACATGACAATTTGGCTATCACAAATGCCAAATAAATTACAGCCTATAAAGAAAACATCATGTAGCTAGAGAAAATGGACTTGAAAGAACTACGTGACAGTAAATAGGAAAGAAGATAGTTTAGTCGGCAAGGCACATACAATCACACCAACAGGAAAGAAATCCATCTCCATCGATCAAAGTTGTTCTTCTTCTGTCGAGATACGACGAGCGAGCTATCTTTGAAAGAGCTACCTGATAGTAAATAAGAAAGAAGATAGTTTAGTCGGCAAGGCACATACAATTGCAACAACAGGAAAGAAATCCATCTCCATCGATCAAAGTTGTTCTTCTTCTGTCGAGATACGACGAGCGAGCTATCTGTATGTAGTGGAGTACACATACAGCGTAGTTAGTGCAGAGATGCCCTCATGCCCATCGTCCATCAATCGACTCAAAAGAAAAGGTTCCGACCAAGCAAGCATGAGAACCCCAACCTCTCACAGTCCACAGAAGAGCTATATAGCCTACAACATATCCTTGCTACGCAGTGCGCCCCAAACACTGACCTTTTTCATCAGAGAATGAACTTGTACTTTGGTAAGTGATTAATCACATCCACAAGTCAGTTTTATTCTGTGGAATTCGATGGCAACCTGCTGCCTCGATTTGGTGCTCTGTCATTCTGAAGAAACATTGTGTATTCCTACGCTAACTTTCAGGGAAAGACTGAACACAAAGTATTTCATGGTCAGAAGCAATGTCAGAATAGCACCTACCACGTGGGTATTTCTTCCTGTAGTACAAGAAACCATATGCCAGCGAGAAGCCAACTTCTTCAATCAATTTGATTAACTCATAAAAGGAGATATCTTTTCTGTCCATGAATCCTTCTAGAACTTTATGTTGTTGATTCTCATCTTGATAGAAAAGGCAAATTTTCCAGATTTCCACAGCCATCTACAATGACATGGACGTAAGGAGCATCAGCACCAAACCAACCTTACAGTGGCATGAAGTGAAAAGAAGGTTGGCATGTTATTTGTAACGATCTAGGATTTATTCATACAGAAATGGAGGGAAATATATCAGCCTTGTGCACTTTGTATGTTCAGTGTTTGCAGAGTGTACGCACAAGCACCTTGAGCACTTTACGTCATGTACGATGAATTTCAGAGTATATGAACTTTTAAAAATTCAGTACTAATCAGAGTACAAGATCTGGGGCCCCCAATTTTGCATCACTGCTGCATATATCAATACTAAGCAGAGTACTAAGAATCTCATAGTACTATCAATATTGCAGAAGATGTATTATTAATTTCAGAGTGCAAGATCTAGTGCCCGGCCCCAACTCCGTATAAGTACTCCATATATCAGTACTAATCGGGGGATTATAGCCTAAAACCAGGGGATTAAAGACTGAAACGTTTAACCGCAAAGAAGGGGGAAAAGGCAGCCAACATGTCACAAATATCTTCAAGAGATGCAGAATATACATGCCAATGCGATAGGATTGTAGCACACACAACTTCAGAGGAATAAAAATATTCAGAGAACATGGTACTGTTTTGCCATGCAATAATTCAGACTATAAATCATACTCGTACCAGTTTAGCACAATGACTAATGATTTTAGCGCACCCTCCATTCTTATCCTAGATTCACCACTGGCTGATTAACTACTTGCTACGAACTAATACCTACTACCAAATTCAGAGAGGAAGACACAGGGAGGAGGAAGAGAATCAGTCAGGATTCATAGTAGGGAGATGAGAGTAGAGGATACCAGCCGCGATAATTGTGGTAGTCCTTCTGGATGTAGCCGCCGGAGTCGAAGATCGACGATGTCGTGGCCGCAATGATGTAAACCACATTGAGGCAGATCTTGGCAGCAACAATTCAATCGGGCGTTGTCGGGCGGGCAGGCGGATGGGTGGGCGCTGAAGGGCAGCGTTGGATAAGGACGTGATGGGCGTTGGAGGGGTGGCGAGGTGGCCGCTGAAGGGCGGGAACAGAGGCTACCGAACTGGGGCTTCCTATTGGATGAGGTGGTTGGGGCGGCATCCATTGGAGGGGAGGAAGGGTTGGGTTGCGACGGGGGCGGCGAGCGGGCTGAGGTGCGACCGCGGAGGCGGCGACGGGGGCGGCGAGCAGGCTGAGGTGCGGCCGCGACGGCGAGGGGGCTGGGGTGTGGCGGCGGCGAGGGGGAATAGATCGGCCTGGGCAAAGGTGAGGATCGAGGAGAGGAGCAGATGCGTACGGGTGTATTTTTTCATCAAACCGTTTTATCCTTCAGGCTGGCAGATTAACGATGGATTGCGGGTTGAATAACTAAAACATAAGGGACTTTTTCACAAAAAGGCCGCGACGGTGAACCCGGAAACTCAATCCGTGCTTTATTATTATTAGGGAGAGATATAGGCGGAAGAAGTACGTCAGGGGGGTCACGAGGGGCCCACGAGGGTGGAGGGCGCGCCCAGGGGTGGGCGCGCGCCCCTGCCTCGTGGCCTCCTCGTAGATCCCCTAACATGCACTTCAAGTCTTCTGGCCTTCTTTCCTTCCAAAAATGAGTTCTGTGAAGTTTCAGGTCAATTGGACTCCGTTTGATTTTCCATTTCTTCGAAACCCTAAAACAAGGTAAAAACAGAAACTGGCACTGGGCTCTGGGTTAATAGGTTAGTCCCAAAAATGATATAAAAGTGTATAATAAAGCCCATAAACATTCAAAACAGTAGATAATATAGCATGGAGCAATCAAAAATTATAGATACGTTGGAGACGTATCAGGGACCGAATCATGAAACTCGGTCGGACTGGTTTGGTTCATAATGTGACCGTTAGGGTTTTCGATGGGACCGACATGTCAACTCGGTGGGACCGATGTCATTAGGGTTAGGGCATAACTTCATCTCGGTGAGACCGATTACACAAACTCGGTAAGACCGATTTTGGTAATAGACTAACCAGAGAGTTGGTCAGGAAAACTCGGTGGGACCGATTCGCTCATCTCGGTTGGACCGAAACATTATGAAAGGGAAACAGAGAGTTTGCATTGCAATCTCAGTGGGACCGATCGCTCATCTCGGTTTGACCGAAACGTTACGAAGGGAAACAAAGAGATTACAATCCCATCTCGGTGAGACCGAGATCCCTATCGGTGAGACCGAAAAGACTAGGGTTTCTGGCAGTGGCTATGTCAAGAGAACTCAGTGGCGCCGGATAGAAAATTTCGATGGGGCCGAGTTTAACTTTTGGTTTGGGACATATGTGGATATGAGAAAGTAGTTGAGGGCTTTGGAGCATATCACTAAGCATTTGGAGCAAGAACCTCATTAAGCAGCACCTCACCCCCTCTTGATAGTATTGGCTTTTCCTATGGGCTCAATGTGGTCTTGAATCACTAAAATGAAAAATGTAGAGTCTTGTGCTTTGAGCTTGAGCCAATCCTTTTGTCCTTGGCATTTTGAGGGGTCCACTTTTCTAATTGTCGGGGGTTGGGTGCGACATATGCCAAAGGATGGCTTATCATGGTGGGGGCGAGTAGAACGTTGCCGGTGCCTGGAAACGGGATAAGGTGAAGGCATGCACGCCGGCGAATCTACCCAGCTTCGGGGCTCTCTGGGGAGATAATACCCCTACTGCTGCTCTACGGGGTCTCCGCATGATCACTATGGCAAAGTGTTTACACGGTTGCTCCTCGAGCTGTTTCCTAGAGGTAGGAGAAGGCAAGGCTAGCTCTCTCCTTCCTATACGATCTGGTCTAGTGCTAATGGATTCCAACCCTTTGCATGGATGCCCTGGGGGGTTTATATAGGCCTACCCCCATGGGTACAATGGTAATCCGGCTGGGCGCGGGCCCAGCCATCAGTCTCTCTGGCCGTCATCTTATCCGCCGACTCCTAGGGCCCGCCGACTGGCTCAGTACGGAGCCGACAGGCCGCGTCCGCCGCGGGCGGGTCTTGCCGGCTACAGATTACTGTAGTCATGCCTCTAACAACACGGGCTCGGTCATGAGGTCGTGGCGACAGCTCCGCCGTCTGGCGGGCGATCACTGTGGCCACTACTTGTTGTGTCTGATTAATGGCGCGTGGGGTCCGTGGGAGGGGCCGGCCGACTTCTGGTGGCCGACTCCCATCCGGGCCGACTGGTGGCGCTTTCGCCGTCTTTCGTACGCCCGCCGACTGGTGGGACCCATCATCTCTGGGTCGTACCGGCAGGCCGTCATGGGCACAGGGCTCCGCCCCCTGGGGCTGACGTCAGGGCCGGCATGGCAATAGTGTCGCGCCGCGTGGAGATCTCTGCGGGTACGGCCTACTGTAGCCACGCCTGCTCTTGGAAAAGGGGTGGGAGTGGACCTTACTATGGTCACTCCCCGTCCCGTCCCTCTTTATGAGGGCATGGGGGTTGTTGGCGTCGCGGGCCGACTCCCCAAGGCCGGCTTCTATGGAAGTCGCCAGTCGGGAGTCGGCTTTACCCTGAAGCCGTTCCTAGGACTCGGCCGCCTCGCCGCCGACTCCTCAGAAGGCGGCTCTTCGTCCTGGGATCTCGAGGGGCGCAGTCTACCTCAATGTCTTGAAAGGTTCTGGGCCTGGGTTAGCCTACCCGTGGCCCATTACTCCGACAGTAGTCCCCGAAGCTGGTGAGGCTCCGAGGGCGACATGTCGTGGAGCCTCAACAGTTTCTTCTCTCCGGCGGTCAGATCTGGGCTTCGCAAGCCGTCTTCTGTCAAGCCGACTAGTTGGAGTCGGACTTGCTCGAGGCCGACTTGCCCCTAAAAAAGTTTGAACGTTGCGGCGGAGTTCAGGCGGCGTGCCTGATAATCTTTCGGGTTGCCGCCCGTGGTTGACCCGTCGCGAGGCGCCACGTGCCGGAGCTAGTCTGCTCACCCACGCGCGCGACGGGACAGGCCTACAGGCAGGGCCCGCCACTACCGCGCCTCGGCATGCGAACGGATCCGTTGTGGCCACGCGGATGGTTGGGGTTCTCGCGCGGTTATTGCACGTGGTAACTTCGTGTGGTAAATCGTGGGGGTCGTGGGGTCCCGGGCGCAGTTAATCCCACGACCGCCCCCTCGACTTCTCAGCCCACGAGTCTACAAGTAGGCGGGGGGAGGGGGGCGGCGAAGCACGCGCGCCCATTCTCCCCACCTCCTTTCGCTCCTTCTTGCTTCTTCTTCCTCTTGCCGCTGCTGCTCCGAACCGCGCCGCGCCCGCAGCGATGAGCTCCTCCTCCGCCGCCGCGCCTCCTGTTGTTCGCTCCGGAGTGTGGGATGGCTCCGAGGTTGACGACGACGACATCGAGATCCTCCGCCAGACACGGCGGCTGCCCGGCAAGGACTTAGTGCGGGTCTGCCTCGCGCCGGAGGGAGAAATATCGCCGGCGCCGGTGGAGGGCGAGCGGGTCATATTCTGCTCGCACCTTATGCGCGGCCTGGGGCTGCCGGCAAGCGGCTTCTTCCGCTCCTTCTTGGAGTTCCACGGGCTCCAGCCTCACCACCTTACTCCGAACACGGTGGTGCTGCTGGCTGCCTTCGCCACCCTGTGCGAAGTCTTCCTCGGCGTTCTCCCCACCATCGGGCTCTGGGGTGAGTTCTTCCAGTCCAAGCTCGGCACACACGTCGCCGGCGTGCCGGCCCAGTGCGGTGCATTCATCGTGATGCGGAGATCAGTGGTCGACAATCCATTTCCCACCATCGCACTGATTAAGTCGGTGAAGATGTGGCAGCGGTCCTATTTTTATGTGAAGAACGTCACCCCAGAAGGCGACTGGGTCAACCTGTCGGCTTACGAAGCCGGCGCGCCGGCTGGAAGGCTCCCCAGCTGGTCACACCGAGCCAAGACGCTGTCTCCTGCTGGTGCCGCCATCGTCGCGCGACTCCGAGTGCTGATGCAGTCGGAGGGCCTGACCGGGGCCGACTTGCTGGCCGCCTTCGTGGCGCGCCGAGTCCTCCCACTCCAAGGCCGACCTCACCTGATCTGCCAGATGAGCGGTCATCGGGACCCGAGTCGGATGTGTTCCAAGGACATGCCTCACGTGGAGGTGGCAAACACGGTGAACTACATCACGAACTGCGGTCTCCCGGTGGACTGGCGGTTCGGTAAGGAGCCGTATTCGCGCGCCAACCCCCCGCCTATTGTAAGTCGTCTTCCTTCTTCTTCTGTTTCTTTTGTTGCTGAGTCCGACTTGTCAAGTCTGACCGTTTTTTGTTTTGAATCAGAACCCTCTTGTCCCTCCTTCGGCCGGCACCACGGGGCCGGCTCGTCAGTTTGTCCCCGATCGGGCGGAGAGCGACGCCGATGATCCTGACTTGGGGGCGGCGGCCATGGAAGCCGATGCCGAGGGAGGAGGAGGAGAAGCAGGCGGCTCCAGGCCTTCGGCCACTTTCGCCGACTGGCCTGACGACGAGGCCGAGGGAGAAGTCGCCCCGTGTCACCAGCCAAAGGCCGGCCAGCGAAGCACGAGTTCCTCCGCCGGCTTGGACGCTCAAGGTGGTGCGAAGAAGCGCTGGGCCGGGCCGAGTACGCTTGGTGGCCGGTCGAAGAAGTTCAAGGGAGCGGCCGCCGCGACTAAGCGGGAAGAGGCGGCCGCGAAAGCCAACCGCTTCCACAAGGAAGTGAAGAAGCCGCCGCTGGTCTCTGCGTAAGCGCCTCCGTCCCTTATCTTTATTTTCTCTTTGTTGATCTTGTCTGAGTTTTCCGTATGCTTTTCTCGCCTCAGGGCTCCCCTCACTCTTGAGAGGGTTGCCGCCGCCTCCATTATGGGGTCGATGGAGACGTCTGCCACCACTCGGCGGATTGACCCCGCCGCCGATCTTCGGGAGGCGACGGAGCGGAATGCGCAGGAGAAGCACGAGGAGGACGAGGCCGCCCGCCGGGAGAAAGCGGAGGCCGAGAAGGCGGAGGCCTCCGCCCTGAAGAAGCTGGAGGCGGCCGAGGCCGCCGCTGTGGCAAAGCGGCCGGCCAAGGAAGTCGCGCCCCGGCGGTCGGCGGTGTTCGTCACCCCTCTGAACTCCGCGCCGCCGCCCCCGGAGTTCACGGGGCAGTCAGGGGAAGCCGGCGGCGAGTTCCCGATCGTGGAGAGAGGCGGCGGCGACGCCCCCATGCCGGACGCGGCCACGCCGCCATAGCCGCCCCCGCCGCCGTCTAGAAGCGCGCAAGGCAAACAGCCGGTGGATCCGCCCTTGTCGCCAACTGAAGATGAGGCCGTGGCAAGGCTACTCCTTCAAGTCGGCTCGCCAATGCGCTGTCGTCTTGAGAAGGCGACTTCGGCACCACGCCCCTTGGAGACCGGCACCGCCAGCTCGACGATTCCAGATGCCAAAGCGACGAGCGCCGCGCCCATTGGGTGGGTGCGAGGAGGCGGCACGGGTCCGCTGAACCAGGCGCTTCTGGATGTCCAGACGAAGCTGCGAGCTGAGAGCGACGCCATCCAAAACTGCACCAAGGCGCACCTGGCGTCGCGGGCAGCCATCCGGGTATGCTTTCTCCTTTGTCCCTGTTTTCTTGTTCCTCTCTGTGGGGGGGGCGCCAGCGCATCCACTAGGTGTAGTCCCCGAGTTTTGGGCCGGCTACTGAGCAGGCGGCCCGGAACTCCAATTGGTAAGTTCCGGGTCCTAACTTTTGTTCTGAAATACTTGTTGCGGGACTATCACAACCTCCGTGTCACTGCCTTCAACCGCAATGTTGAAGAGCTGGGAAAGCGGACTGCCGACTTGTCGAAGAGCCGGAGTGAGTCCTTTTTCTTCTTTGCGGGGGTGCGCTGGCGCACCCGCGGGCTGTAGTCCCCGAGATTCAGGCCGACTGCTGAGCAGTCGGGCCGGATCTCCCCGGCGACCTTCTTCGTTGATGACTTAACGCCTTCTTTCTTCTTTCTCTTCAGAGGCCAACGCCACTCTTCAATAGCAGCTGAGCGAAGCCAACTCCGTGTTGCGTGCCAAGGGGAAGGAGTGCAGCAAGCTCGCCGCAGAGCGCGATCTGCTGGTCGCACAATTGGTAGAGCAGAAGGAGCTGCTTACGAAGACGCAGAAGGAGGTGGAAGAGGCGGAAGCCGCCCTCCTGGTCGAGTTCGCGAGCGAGCGCTCCTCCTGGACCGACAAGGAGGCAATGCTGGTCTCCGGCTTCCACGAGATCGAGGACCTCGTCGACGATGAGCTTCTTTGCTTTCCTTCTTTGAGCCGCCGACTATATGTCGAGCCGACTCCAGGTTTTTTTTTGACTTGTTCTTCATTCTTTCTGTCTTGGCAGACTTCTTCCCCGGCCACTCGCAGGCCGCCATTCAAGCTATCGAGGCCGACCGCGAGGAGCGGAGGGCGGGTGGCGCGGAGATCGCCGCTGATGCCCCTCGGACCCTTGACGAGCATATTCTGAGCATTGGGGCTCGCCTGCGGCCGTCCCACCAGATGCTGCGTCGGCTTCAACGTGTTGGCGCCCAAGCGATCGCCGCCCTGTGGCCAGACGTGCAGGCTCCGCGCACCCCCAGTCGGACTGCCGACTGGTTGGAGGTCGCGGCTGGCCGTCTTGAGGCCTGGAAGGGTTCCTCGGCCCGGGCCGGAGCGCGCCGAACCTTGGAATTCGTCAAGGCGTGGTATCCGGGGCTGGACCTAGACCGGCTGGCCACACTCCGGTCAGAGGCCCAGCCGGAGCTGGCAGCCGCGAAAGACACCCTTGTCAAACATTCGGCGGTGATCGCCGAGTACACCGACACCAGCATCTTTGTCCCCGAGCGAGCTGAAGACGGCGAGGAGGTGCCACCGGAGTGGTTTGGGCTGAACCCCGACTACGGCGAGGACTCGGCAGAGGTGATCGGCTCTAGCATCGAGGAGGAAGACGAGGCGGAGGACGGAAGCGAGACGGAGGCACCGGAAGATGGAGCGGACGGCCAGCCTCAACTCGACCGTGCCTCCAGCAACGAGCCATGCCCGCCCGAGCCGACTGCTGCCGGAGGTGATCAAGCCGAGACCGCCCAGCCGGCCGCCCCAACATCCAACACCGCCGTCTCCTCCGATCCTCCAAATCCGTCTGCCGCCCCCTAGGCTGCCACCTTGTCTTTGTTTTATCTGTTCTAATAGTTTTTGAAGAACTTGTTAATTCGCACAATTCCACCCGTGGGGTGTATTTTGAAATTCTGCTCGAAGATTCGGCCAAGGGCCTTTGTTATGTAAATATTCATCCGACTTCTATCTTTCTTGCTCATTGTTCTTTTGGCTTTTTCCTTTGCCGTCTTCCCTCAATTGCCATCTTTGTCAGTCAGACAACCGCTCTGCGAACTGCTGCTGGATCAAATTCTTGGTCACTTTGGGAAGGCAAGTACTTAGCCATTTTTAGAGTTGTTTAACAAGTCGGATAGAAGGCGGCAAGCCGACTATTCAGGAGTCGGTTTGCGAAAAAAAAGGCTGGAAGCCGGCCTTAAGCTATGTTTGTGCTTTGAGTCCTTAGCCATTTTTCATGTGGACGCCCATTCTTCCTTACTCCTGCCCACCAGACAGTCGCTCTGCGAGCTGCGGCTTCTGGCAGGAGACGGTTTAGATGCCACACACTACTTGTCCGGCTGCGGGAAGCATTTCATAGCGCAGGTCGGCAAGTCCCCGGGCCGACTAGTCGAACCCGGTGCCAAGCGGCATAACAAAGAGTAATATACTCGAAGGCATATTTCTTATCATATAGATAAAAGAGGGCAGTCCCCGAGCTCTTCTCGGGGGGGCGAAGTCTTGGTACTTTTAATACAAAAGGTAGCGTGATACATACTGCGTTTAACTGTAAAATTTTCGGAGGAGATTTGCATTACATGGCCGCTCTGTCTCTTTGTCGGAGTCGTCCCTCTTGTGTGCTCGAGGCTTCTGAGCGTTGATCAGGTAGTAGGAGTCGTTGCCCAGCACTTTGCTGATGATGAAGGGGCCTTCCCAAGGTGCCGACAGCTTGTGCTGGCCGGCTGTTCACTGGATTAATCGGAGCACGAGGTCGCCCTCCTGGAAAGATCTCGGCCTGACCTTCCTGTTGTAGTATCTGCGCAGGCTCTGCTGGTAGATGCTGGACCGGCTGAGTGCCAACAGCCGGCCTTCTTCCAGCAGGTCCACGCCGTCTTGTCGTGCTTCTTCTGCTTCTTCCTCGGTGTACATGGTGACTCGCGGGGAATCGAACTCTATGTCCGTTGGGATGACGGCTTCAGCACCATAGACGAGGAAGAAAGGCGTGAAGCCGGTTGACTTGTTTGGAGTCATGCGCAGACTCCAGAGGACGGCTGGCAACTCGTCGAGCCAGCAGCCAGCCGAGCGCTCCAGAGGCTCGATTAGTCGGGGCTTGATGCCGGACAGGATGAGGCTGTTTGCTTGCTCCACCTAGCCGTTTGACTGTGGATGGGCGACGGATGCTAGGTCCAATCGGATGCCCTGTGTCGCACAGAAATGGGCCAAGGCGCCTTTGGCAAAATTCGTGTCGTTGTCGGTGATGATGCTGTGTGGTATGCCGTACCGAATTGTGATGTCGGAGATGAAAGTCATGGCAGTCGGACCGTTCAGTTTCTTGATTAGCTTCGCTTCTATCCACTTGGTGAACTTGTCCACCGCGACAAGTAAGTGAGTTAAGCCACCTCATGCCGTCTTGAATGGTCCCACCATGTCTAGACCCCAAACTGCGAAAGGCCAGGCAATGGGGATGGTCTTGAGTGCAGAAGCCGGCTGATGCGGCTTGGAGCGGAACTTCTGGCACCCTTTGCATTTTTGGACCAATTCCTTGGCCTCTTCTAAGGCCGTTGGCCAAAAGAAACCGTGTCGGAAAGCTTTGGCGACGAGTGCTCTTGAAGCCTCATGGTGGCCGCACTCGCCTTGATGGATGTCTTTGAGAATTTCTTGGCCTTGCTATGGCTCTACGCAGCGCTGGTAGACACCAGTGACGCTGCGCCTGACCAGCTCTCTGTTGACTATGGTGTAGGCTGCCGCTCGGCGTTGTACTTGCCGAGCTAAGGTCTCATCAGTCGGCAGCTCTTTGCTCACCAGGAATTTGAGGATGGGCTGGGCCCATGAGGGTGCTGCTATTTCTTCGATCGCCAGAACTGTGACTTGGACAAGGGCGGCTGGGCTGGGAGGCGGCGGGCTAGAGTTAGCAACCGCTTGCTGGATTAATGAAGTCCCCGGGCCGACTGGCGCAGCTCTTGGGCAGATTTCTGGAGTCTTCGGGCCAGCCGCCGCAGTCCCCAGGCCGGGTTCTACAGTCCCTGGGCCAGCCTCGGCTGTGGCGGCTTTGGATCCATCTGCCAAAATCCATGTACCGTCTGCCGGGGCTTTGGAGTCGGATCCAACTTCTTCGGGAGGAGCCGGCACAAAGATGGAGTCTGATTCTGGTGAAGGCTTGACAGACGGCTTAAGGAGGCGTTGAAGGGCGACGCCGGATGGTATTGCTTGGCGGGTAGGGCCGATTCGTGCCAAGGCGTCTGCTTGGTCGTTGTCGTTTCTTGGCACATGGAGGAACTCGCACCCCTCAAAATATCCACTGAGTTGCTGCATGAGGAAATGGTAACTCGCCATGTTTGCATCTTTGGCGTCCCAGTCGCCAGACGACTGCTGGACCACTAAGTCCGAGTCGCCATAACACAAGATCCGGCGAATGCCAAGTTCTTTGGCAAGTCGGAGCCCGTGAATGAGTGCTTCGTACTCGACGACGTTGTTGGAGGCGGCAAAGTGGATTTGCAGTGCGTATTTGAGCTTGTCGCCTTTAGGAGAAGTGAGGACAACGCCGGCTCCCAAGCCGGTGCGCATCTTGGAGCCGTCGAAATGCATCCGCCAATGGGTGGAGTCGGGCGCTGGAGGTAGGTACTGGGTCTCGGCCCAGTCGACGAGGAAGTCGGCCAGTGCTTGTGACTTGATGGCGGTGCGGGGCTGGTAGTGGATGGTGTAGGGAGCCAGCTCTATGGCCCATTTGGCCACTCGGCCAGAAGCATCTCGGCTTCCGATGATCTCGGCAAGTGGGGCCGTGCAGACCACAGTGATTGGATGCTCTTGAAAGTAAGGCTTCAATTTCTTGGTGGCAAAGTGCACGCCATAGCACATCTTCTGGTAGTGGGGGTAGTTCTGCTTGGAGGCCGACAACACTTCGCTCAGGTAATATACCGGTCTCTGGACAGGTAGTGCCTTGCCTTCCTCCTTGCGTTCCACTACAATGACTGTGCTGACTACCCGGCTGGTGGCGGCGATGTACAGGAGCATAGGCTCCTTAGGAGTCAGAGCCGCCAGAACGGGTGGAGTAGTCAACATCTTCTTCAACTGGAGAAAAGCTTCATCCGCCTTGTGGTTCCACTCGAAAAAAGTGGTCTTCTTCATGAGCTGGTATAAGGGGAGAGCTTTCTCGCCCAGCCGACTGATGAACTGATGGACGCCAAGCAGCCGGTGAACTTTTGCACGTCCAGCAGTCGGCTGGGTACCTCCATCCTCTCAATGGCCTTGATCTTTACAGGGTTGCACTCTATGCCCCGTTCAGAGACCAGGAAGCCAAGGAGTTAGCCGGCTGGTACTCCGAAGACGCACTTCTCAGGGTTGAGCTTGATCTGGAATCGACGCAGGTTCTCAAAGGTCTCCTTGAGGTCTTCCAGCAGTGTTCCACGCTTCTCTGTCTTCACCACCACATCGTCCACGTAGACGTGGGCGTTTCTGCCGAGTTGCTTGAGGAGGCACTTCTACATGCAACGCTGAAAGGTGGCGCTGGCATTCCTCAAGCCGAACGTCATGGTGAGGTAGCAGAAGGCTCCAAACGGCGTGATGAAGGCGGTCTTCAGTCTGTCAGCCGGGTTCAGCTTGATCTGGTGATATCCTGAATATGCATCCAAAAAGCTCAACAGCTCGCATCCGGCTGTGGAGTCTATCACCTGATCAATTCTTGGTAAAGCAAACGGGTCCTTGGGGCAAGCCTTGTTGAGGCTTATGCAGTCAATGCACATTCACCACTGCTTGTTCTTCTTTAGTACCAGGACCGGGTTGGCTAGCCACTCTGGAAAGAATACTTCCATAATGAAGCCGGCTGCTAGGAGTCGGGCTATCTCTTCTCCGACAACTCTTCTCTTTTCTTCTGATAGGCGGCGCAAGGGCTGCCTGACTGGCTTTGCATCAGATCGGACATGTAACTTGTGCTCGGCGAATTCCGTCGGTACACCTGGCATGTCTTTGGGGGACCATGCGAAGATGTCCCAATTCTCACGGAGGAAATCAACGAGCTCGCCTTTCTATTTGCTGTCGGGGTTTGCGCCTACGACAGCGTACCTCTCTGGGTGCTCCGGATCCAAGGGTATCTTCTTTGTCTCTTTGGCCGGCTTGAACGAACCCTCAGCCTCCGACTCCTTTGGGTTAGGCGACACCTCTAGCTACTTGCCGGCCATCGCCACAACCCGGTCAAGGAGCCGCTTCTCGGCCGCGATCACCAGGGACTCGGCCAGCCGACTACTCTCAGCCGCACAAGCAGACGACTTCCGGTAGTCGCCGACTATGGTCAGAATCCCCCTGGAACTGGGCATCTTCATTTTGAGGTAGGCGTAGTGGGGGACCGCCATGAACTTGGCCAGGGCGTGTCGGCCAAGTAATGCATGGTATGGGCTCTCGAGGTCCACCACCTCAAACCAAACTGACTCTCGGCGGAAGTGATCTTTGTCTCCAAAGAGGACGTCCATCAGGATCTTGCTGATTGGTGAGCAGGAAAGACCAGGAACAATGCCGTGGAACAAAGTCCGGCTGTTCTGAAGCTGTCTTTGCTTGATTCCTAACTTCTCCATGGTGTCCTTGTACAAGATATTGATGTTGCTGCCTCCGTCTATCAGAACTCGCGAGAAACGAGCAGCTCGTCTATCCGTGGCAAAGGTGGCATCCAAGACCAAGGCATAAGAGCCCGGACTCGGCATCACCTCTGGGTGATCAGCCCTGCTCCAGCTGATAGGCTTCTCGAACCAGTGCATGAACTCTGGTGTCTCTGATGCTACTGCATTCACCTCTTGTCCCTGCAGCCGCCTGCCGCGTCGGTCATCAGCCATGCTGGTAAATATCACGTGGGCTCCGTGCTCTTCGGGGTACTCGTCTTGTACTGTGCCGACTGGCCTAACAGCCGGCTGCTGGGGCGGAGGCGGAGGCTACTGCCCAGCAGGCGGGGGAGGTAGGAGGCCGTCTCCTTTGGCGATCCTGGTGAGCCAGTGGCACTTCCGGGTGGTGTGATTCGACGGCTTCGCGCCGCTATGGAACTTGCAAGGACCATCCAGAGTCTGCTCGTATGAGAAAGCCGGCAACCAGTTGGGCTTGCCACCTTTCTACCGCTTGGGTGGAGGCTGCCCATCCGGCTGCTGGTTTTCAACTGTCGCCACCTGCCGGCTGCTGGTTTTCAACTGTCGCCACCTGCCGGCTGCGGGGCCTTGCGCTTGTGGTCGTTTTGCTGTTGCCGCCGACTGGCATCTCCTGCCAGAGTTCTAGGAGCCTGAGGGGACACTTTGCCAGTCGCGCTGACTTGAATCTCCGCCTTCATGGAGGAGTTGGCCGTGGCATACTTGTATGCTATGATCAGCAGCTCGTCAAGGGTTTCTGGCTCGTCGTAGAGGAGCTTGTGCTTGAGGAGGGTGCCTTCTCTACACCCGGCGGTGAAGTACTCGATAGCCTGCACCTCGTGCACGCCCTCGCGGGAGTTCCGAAGCTCGGCCCAACGCGTGAGGTAATCGCGAGTCGACTCGTTGGGGCCTTGCATGCACAAGGAAAGCTGACGAGGCTTGGGAGGACGCTTGTACATGCTTGTGAAGTTGCGGACGAATGCGTCGGTGAAGTCGACCCAGCTGTTGATGCTGCGGGGCTTCAGGCTATTCAGCCATGTCCGGGCCGTGCCCTGGAGCATGAGCAGAACGTATTTTACAGCGACACGCTTATTGCCGTTCGCTATGTTGATGGCCGTGGAGTAGTCAACCAGCCAGTCCTCCGGCTTCACGGAGCCGGTGTACTTGGGCATGTCTCTCGGGAGTGTGAACCCTTTGGGAAAGGGCTCATCTCGAATGCGGGGCCCGAAACAAGGCGGACCCAACTCGTCTTCTTCTTCTAGCGCCAGGGATCGGTGAAGTCGGTCGATCCGGTGGCGGGCGTCATTTTCTCCAACTCCCTCTCGGCGGCCAAGGTGGTCGCCGAGAGTCGGATGGTCAACAGGTGGCGGGGAGACTCGCCTTTCCTTGTGAGGAGGAGGAGGCGGACAGTCGCCCCGTCCTTCCACTGCTCTCGGGCGACCGTCTTGGTCGCGCTCTATGGTAATGTGAGTCCGACTGTGGCTAACAGCCGGATCCTTGTCTTTCCTTCCTCGGTCGCCGCCAGTCGGCATCCGAGACGTCGCGCCTTGATCTCGGCGTGGAGGCGGGTCGTCGTTTTGTCGCTGCAGCGCCTCCGTGCGGCAGCCGGCCTCGTTATGCGTGGCAGCCGCATCGAGGAGCCGCTAGACTCGCTCCGTCTCACGCGGCGCTCTTCACCCTCGAAGTTTTCCAGCTCATCCGCCGCTGCCTGGGCGGCTCGAATGTTCTCTGCAGGCGTGGCGTACATAGGGCGATTTGCCCTGAACAGGTTGGCGATGGCCACGCCGCGCTGCTGGACCACGCCAAGGCGGCTGGGCCCAGCTGGGGCTGGCGAGCCACCCACGGCGTGATCCATCTCACGCTGGTAGGCTTCTGACAAGCATCTCATGCTAGCCAGCTTCTCCGCGCCTTCGGCAAGCTGAAGGCGGCGCGCCTCCAACGTCTCCGCATCAGCGTCTTCCGGAATGGGCGCAGTCAGGTCTTGCAGTGCCGCGCCAAGCAGGTCATCCGCTCCTCCGCCAGGAGGCTCGTCATGACCGATGACGAGCACCTCGGTGACAGTGCTTCCGTCGCTCTCCGCACGAGGGAGAGGCTCGTCGTAGACCACCACGTTGGTGGGGAATGCGTCGAGCGATGCGGTGTCGGAGTCGACCAGCATCGGGTCGGTGGAGCCTACAGACTCCAAGTCCACGGCAGGCTCGCCGACGACGTGGAGTTGGTCGACGAGGCCCGCGAGGAGGCTCTCGGGGCCGCCCGTGCCTGCGTTGGATGCAGGTTCGTCGGAGAGGCAAACCTCGCCGGCAAGATCGGCGAGGCAGCTGGCTGCGCAGGCGATCTCAGCGCCGTGCAGCGCGTCAGTGCAAACTCCATCTGGAGTGCCGGGCTGGCTGCGCTCGCCAGGGAGAAAAAGGGTTCCCGTCCAGAGCAGGTCTCCGGACGACGGTGCACCAGGTCCCACGGTGGGCGCCAAATCTCGAGGGTTGGGTGCGACATATGCCAAAGGATGGCTTATCATGGTGGGGGCGAGTAGAACGTCGCCGGTGCCTGGAAACGGGATAAGGCGAAGGCTGTCACACCCTCGATGCGACTATAGCTCCCACGTGTCGAGGCACGACTTAGAGACATAATCGCATTGAAGGCATATGTCGCAAGTTAGGCAATCTTCACAACATCCCATGTAATATGAATAATAAAGGGGAGATAACATAGTTGGCTTACACTCGCCACGTCAATCAAGTACATAAATAACATTACATCATCCAAACACTCATGGCCCGACTACGGCGCCAAAATAAAAGAGAACCCAACATGCGACACGGTCCCAATCACCCCCAACTGGGCATCACTACTGATCATCAGGAAAGGAAACATAATAACATTGAGAGTCTTCGTCGAACTCCCACTTGAGCTCATACGCGTCTCCTGGAGCGGAATCATCAGGCCCTGCATCTGGTGTAATAGTAATCTGTGAGCCACAGGGACTCAGCAATCTCGCACCCTCGCGATCAAGACTATTTAAGCTTGTAGGTAAGGCAGGGTAAAAATATGTGGAGCTGCAGCAAGCGACTAGCAAGTATGGTGGCTAACTTATTCGCAAAAGAGAGCAAGAAGAGGAGGCAAAGTGCGAGCGAGAAACTAGAGAGCAACCTGCGCAAACATTACTCCAACACCGTGTCCACTTCCCAGACTCCGCCGAGAAGAGGCCATCACGGTAACACACTCAGTTGATTAATTTTAATTAATTAAGGTTCAAGTTATCTACAACCGGACATTAACAAATTCCCATCTGCCCATAACCGCGGGCACGGCTTTCGAAAGTTCAAATCCCTGCAGGGGAGTCCCAACTTAGCCCATGACAAGCTCTCACGGTCAACGAAGGAATAGACCTCCTCCCAAGACGTTCCGATCAGACTCGGTATCTCGGTTACTCAAGACACTTTGATAGGTTAAAACAAGACCAGCAACACCGCCCAAATGTGCCGACAAATCCCGATAGGAGCTGCACATATCTCGTCTCAGGGCACACTCACATGAGACATCCTACGAGTAAAACCAACCCTCAAGTTGCCCCGAGGTGGCCCCGCAGTCTACTCGGTCGGACCAACACTCAGAGGAGCACTGGCCCGGGGGGGTTAAAATAAGATGACCCTCGGGCTCCGGAAACCCAGGGGAAAAGAGGCTAGGTGGCAAATGGTAAAACCAAGGTTGGGCATTGCTGGAAAAGCTTTAATCAAGGCGAAATATCAAGGGGTTCCCATTATAACCCAACCGCGTAAGGAACGCAAAATCCGGGAACATAACACCGATATGACGGAAACTAGGGCGGCAAGAGTGGAACAAAACACTAGGCGAGAGGCCGAGCCTTCCACCCTTTACCAAGTATATAGATGCATTAAGATAACATAGCAATATAATGATATCCCAACAAGTAAATAAATGTTCCAACAAGGAACGGCCTTCAATCTTCACCTGCAACCAGCAACGCTATAAGAGGGGCTGAGCAAAACGGTAACATAGCCAATCAACGGTTTGTTAGGACAAAGGTGGGTTAGAGGTTTGACATGGCAATTTGGGAGGCTTGAAAGCAAGTGGTAGGCATCGTAGCAATGGCATAGCAAAAGAGCGAGCAAACTAGCATAGCAAAGATAGTAGTGATTTCGAGGGTATGATCATCTTGCCTGCACAGTTGTCAGAGTTGACTGGATCCTCGAAAGCAAACTCAAAGGGCTCCTCGTTAGCGAACTCTTCTCCCGGCTCTACCCAAACAAGACAAACAAGCAACAAGGACACAATCAACCACGTGCAAACTCAAACAACACAATGCAAAGATGATATGCTATGCGGGATGCGATGCGGGATGCAAAATGCAAGATATGACAGGAAATGCATGAACCTGGCCTCAACTTGGAATTCCAAGTGTGCCACTGGAAAGATGAGATGAAATCGCTTGAAAACGATATAAAGAACGCCGGAATCGGAGTTACGGTTTGGAAATGGCAAGCGATTCAAAAATGACACCGGTCTGCGATTTACAGCAAGAAGGCATCTAAAAGCAATGAGATGAACATGCTACAGCACCCCAACAAGACAACAAAATACATGGCAGGGATGCACACAAGATGCTTAACAAAAGTCTAGCACTGAGCTACCGCCAATTCATCCATTAACAGGTTCAAACAAGCATGGAAAAAATGCATATGGCAAACAGATCTCAGACTTAGTGAAATCAACACTTGTCTGGAATTTCAGATCAGGTAGCCCCCTTCGGAGCAACAAAACTACATGCTACAGGATCTGAACATGGCAAAGTAAAACATGGCATGGAGCTACTCAAAGAGCTTTACAAAAGTCCCTTAGTAACATTGAGCCAAAAGGGATCAGAAAATACAATTGCAAGCATGTGAACATAGCAAAAACATAATCAGTTTTCATACTTAGTGAAAACTGACACATGCTGAAATATAACTCAAGTAGGCATGTTTACGAGCTCGATGCACTCACTACGGTGCAAGTCATGGCAAGACAAGCATACACCCATCAAGAAGGCACAAAATACAAGCAACAATAGCATAGCATGCCCGGATCAACTACAACATCACCGGCAAAATTGCAAACAAGTTGACAATCTGCCTAGATTCACAAAGTAGCAAAAGTAGAGCTTGATTGACTCAAGCTAGGGTGCTCCATAATTGCAAACAAAGACATGGATGGATAGAGCACTACAATATTAACAAAACATCCTTACTGATCATCCTCAAAAGAGGCACGGATCACTAGGAAACAACATGAACATATGGCATCATGAGATAAACAGCTCCAGGACTTAGTGAAATTACTAAGTCCCTGAAAACAGAATTAGCAAGTGCACCACTTTGCAAGCTTGCACAAGTCACCACACACATCACAAAAATACATGGGTTGCACCTCTGGAAAGATGACAAAACCCTTAACAAAACACATGTAGAGCATCAGGGCATACATGCACACATTAATCATGGCAAAAATGACAAAAACCTAAATGGAGTAGCAGATCTGACAATAACTCAAGTAGCCCTCTTCTAACAGCATTTCGGGCATCAAGATGAACTCAAATGAAAATGATGCAGTGGAATGAAATGATGTACTCTCTGAGATGAACATTTTGATATGCTATATGCATGAATCGGAGCACGGATGCAAAGTTACGGAGCTACGAACATGAGCACTTGAACTGAAAATTTGGGACTTAGAAGAATAAAAACACCTCCGGATCTAGGGTTAGACCCGGCACGCGAACCGAGGTTGGATCCGGGCTCGCCGGAGTTTCCTGTACGCCGGAGCTGGCCGGAGGAAGGAGGAGGCCGACCTGGAGCTCGCCGGAGTGGCGGCCGGAGCGCGGGGTCCGAGGGGCGCGGCGGCGGAGGCGGTGTGCGAGGCGGCGCGGCCGGGCGGGCGAGGCGGCGGGGATGGCGCGGCGATGCGGCGGCGATGGCGCGGCGATGCGGCGCGGTCCGGCTGGGCAGCGGTGCGGTGGAGGCGGCGGAGCTCGGCGGGGAGCAGGGAGGCGCGGGCGGCGGATGGATGGGCCTCGGGGGCCGGCTGCGGGCTTCCCGGGCCCGGGCGGCGCGGGGATCTGGGGACCGGGCGCGGGCGAATGGGAGGCTGCCACGTGGCGGCGGTGGCGGCGGGATTTTTCGTCCGGCGGCGGGCGGACACGTCCAGCCGCGCGGAGAGGAGGGGGATCTAGGTCTAGGGTGGATTTGATCCGGAAATTTCGGGGGAGATGCTATTTTATAGGTAGAGGGAGCTAGGAGAGTCCAAATGGGGTGCGGTTTTCGGCCACGCGATCGTGATCAACGCTCTAGATGATGGAGAGGGTTTAGGTGGGTTTTGGGCCAAATTGGAGGGGTGTTGGGCTGCAACACACACGAGGCCTTTTCGGTCCCTCGGTTAACCGTTGGAGTATCAAACGAAGTCCAAATGGTACGAAACTTGACAGGCGGTCTACCGGTAGTAAACCAAGGCCGCTTGGCAAGTCTCGGTCCAATCCGGAAATGTTTAATCCCCACACACGAAAGAAAGCTAGAAATGACCACCGGAGGAGAACGAAGCGCCGGAATGCAAAACGGACAACAGGGAAAATGCTCGAATGCATTGGACGAACACGTATGCAAATGCAATGCACATGATGACATGATATGAGATGCATGACAACGATCACAACACACGGAGACAAAGACCCGAACCCGAGAAAATAAATATAACTTAACGCGGAAACGGCAAGAGTTGGAGTACAAATAGGGAAAGTTACATCCGGGGTGTTACAACCAACACTCCACCACTATGAAAGGATCTCGTCCTGAGATCTAGGACTGAAAGAACATCGAGTACTCAGAACGGAGGTGATCCTCGCGTTCCCAGGTGGCTTCATGGTCGAAATGGTGTGACCACTTGACTTTGAGAAATTTGATTGACTTGTTGCGAGTCTTGCGTTCAGTCTCTTCAAGAATAGCAACTGGGTGCTCACGATAAGAGAGATCTTCTTGGAGCTCAATGTCCTCGAAGTTGACGGTGCGGTCAGGAGTCTTGAAGCACTTTCGAAGCTGAGAGACATGGAACACGTCATGAACATTTGCAAAGTTTGAAGGAAGCTCAAGTTGATAGGCGAGGTCGCCTCTCTTGCTGACAATCTTGAAAGATCCCACGTATCTGGGGGCAAGCTTCCCTTTGATATCGAAGTGACGAGTACCTTTCATAGGAGAGACACGGAGGTAAACATGATCTCCGATCTCGAAAGCCAAATCACGGTGCTTACTATCATAGTAGCTCTTCTGGCGGGATTGGGCTGCTTTGAGGTTATCATGAATGACTTTGCACATTTCCTCTGCCCCTGTGATTAAGTCATTACCCAAAAGCTGACGTTCACCGGTTTCAGACCAGTTGAGAGGGGTATGGCACTTCCTGCCATACAGAATTTCGAATGGGGCCTTGCCCGAACTTGCTTGAAAACTGTTGTTGTAGGAGAATTCGGCATAAGGAAGACAATCCTCCCACTTCATGCCGAAGGAGATCACACAAGCCCTGAGCATATCTTCAAGAATCTGGTTGATACGCTCGACTTGACCGCTAGTTTGAGGATAGAAAGCTGTGCTGAAGCGGATGTTGGTGCCCATGGCCTTCTAGAAAGAATCCCAAAACTTCGAGGTAAAGATGCTGCCACGGTCTGAAGAGATCACTTGTGGAATACCATGCAGAGAGACAATACGAGAGGTATAGAGTTCCGCCAATTGAGCTGCAGTGATCGACTCTTTGATAGGCAGAAAGTGAGCCACTTTGGTGAGTTTATTGATGACAACGAATATAGCATCATTGCCACGCTTGGACTTTGGAAACCCAGTCACGAAGTCCATTTCAATGTGGTCAAACTTCCATTCTGGAATGGCAAGAGGTTGGAGGAGACCTGCTGGCCTTTGGTGTTCTGCCTTCACTCTTCTGCAGACATCACATTCATTCACGAATTGAGCAATCTCGCGCTTCATTCGAGTCCACCAATAAGCCTGCTTGAGGTCCTGATACATCTTCGTGCTCCCAGGGTGGATGGAGAGGAGAGAATTGTGAGCCTCGTTCATGATCACTTTACGGAGGTCACCTTTGGGTACAACAATACGATCCTCGAAGAAGAGAGTGTCCTTGTCATCAAGGCGGTAGCACTTGCACTTGGGTTGACTCTTGGCAATCCCAATCTTCACCTTTTTCACCATAGCATCAAGAAGCTGAGCTTGGCGAATCTGGTCTTCTAAGGTAGGAGAGACTTGAAGGTTGGCGAGAAAACCTTGAGGAACAACTTGCAGATTAAGTTTGCGGAAAGCTTCACAAAGCTCGGGTTGATAAGGCTTGAGAATTAGACTGTTGCAGTAAGCTTTCCTGCTCAATGCGTCAGCAATCACATTGGCCTTGCCTGGAGTATACTCGATACTCGGATTATACTCTTGAATCATTTCGACCCATCGAGTTTGCCTGAGGTTGAGATTAGGCTGAGTGAAGATGTACTTGAGACTCTTGTGATCAGTGAAAATGTCCACTTTTCTTCCCAATAGAAGATGTCTCCAAGTCAAAAGAGCATGCACAACTGCCGCCAACTCGAGATCATGAGTGGGGTAGTTCTTCTCATTAGAATTCAATTGGCGAGAGGTATAAGCAACAACTTTCTTCTCTTGCATCAATACCGCGCCAAGACCTTGGAGAGAGGCATCACAAAAGACCTCGTATGGCTTGGATTCATCAGGCGGAGTCAGAACTGGAGCAGTGATCAATTTCTCTTTCAAAGTGTTGAAAGCAATGTCACACTCCGGAGACCAAACGTACTTGACGTGCTTCTGGAGAAGATTAGAGAGAGGCTTCGCGATCTTAGAAAAGTTTTCAATGAATCTTCGGCAATAGCTTGCGAGACCGAGGAAGCTACGGAGTTGCTTCACGTTCTGAGGAGGTTCCCAATTCACAATTGCAGACACCTTCTCAGGATTCACGGCAATGCCCTTGGCAGAGATGATATGACCAAGATAAAGAACCTCATCGAGCCAAAATTCACACTTGGAGAACTTGGCGTAGAACTTGTGTTCCTTGAGCTTATCAAGAACCAAACGCAAGTGCTTGGCATGATCTTCCTTGTTCTTCGAGAAAACCAGAATGTCGTCGAGATAGACCAAAACGAAGTCATTGGTGTAGGCGTTGAAGATGAAATTCATCATGCGAGAGAACGTCGGTGGAGCGTTGACGAGACCAAAAGACATGACAGTGTATTCATATGAACCAAAGCTTGTCCTGAAAGCCGTCTTGGGAATATCTTGCTCACGGATTCGAATCTGATGATAACCCATACGGAGATCCAGCTTGGAGAATACTTGGGCACCTTTGAGTTGTTCGAACAACTCATTGATGTTGGGAAGTGGGTATTTGTTCTTGATGGTCTTCTTGTTCACTGGACGGTAATCAACACAAAGTCAGTCCGTTCCATCCTTCTTCTTCACAAAAAGAACACCACAACCCCACGGAGAAGAACTAGGCCGGATGAGACCCATTTTCTCTTGAATATCGAGTTGCTTCTTCAGCTCCTTCAATTCTTCAGGTCCGAGCTTGTAAGGACGCTTGCACACAGGTTCCGTGCCAGGCCCAAGATCAATAACGAATTCAACTGGCCGGTGCGGAGGCATTCCTGGAAGCTCTTCTGGAAAGACGTCTTGATATTCGCAAACGACTAGAATTTGCGAGATAGCATCCAATTCACCCTTCTCATTGAGAGAAAACAGACGGATGGTATCATCACGAGCGGCAAAGATAATTACATCCTCAGACGAATGAGTCAATTGAATCTGCCTGGCAGCACAATCAAGATGCGCCTTGTGCTTAGAAAGCCAATCCATTCCGAGAATAAGATCAATATCCGAGTTACCAAGAACCACCGGAGAAGAGAGAAACTTGTAGTCGCCCAACGTGATAGAGATATCGGGAGCAACCAAACTAGAAGTCAAAAGCTTGCCGGGAGAAATAACTTGCATGACTTTGGGCATGATCTCGGTATCAACATTGTGCTTCGATGCAAAAGGACATGACAAAAAGGAATGCGATGCACCAGTGTCAAAAAGAACTTTTGCAGGAACATCGTTAACAGGAAGGTTACCCATGATCACATCTGACGAGTCCTCTGCCTGAGCTACATTCATCAAATTGACCTTGGCGTGCTTGGGATTATGCTTGACCATAGCTGTACTTGCCGATCTAACAGGAGGAGGAGGAGGAAGACGCCTCTGGTTGAAACACTTGTTGGCATAGTGACCCTTCTGTTGGCACTTGTTGCACGTGACCTCTGAAAGCGGACGGTGATACGGAGCACTCGATCTTGGAGCTTGAGACGAAGTCTTGTTCTGAAAGCCAGGGTTGGGTGGGTGGGAAGAACCACTGCCGCCTTTGCTCTTCTGCTGATACGGCTGACGAAACGGAGGAGGAGGAAGCCAATACTTCTGCTGCTTGGCCACTTGAGTAGAGGAAGAAGGAGTAACATCTCTGACTCGCTTCTTGGAAGCATCACACCTCAACTAAGCAGCCTCTTGCTTCAATGCCATGTTGTAGAACTCATCGTATCTCAAGGGCTCGAAGAGAACAAGAGCGAGCTGAATTTCTTCTCTGAGACCACCCCTGAACTGATATATCATGCTCTTCTCATTAGGGACATCCTGCTTGGCAAAGCGGGCGAGCTTTTGAAACAACTTGTTGTAGTCGTAGACAGACAAAGAGCCTTGCTTCAGATTGTGGAATTCCTCACGCTTGCTTTCAACCACGCTCTGGGGAATATGATGAGCTCGGAAATCTCGACGGAAATCATCCCAAGTGATAACACGTCCACCTCTGGAGTCCTTGTACTGCTGGAACCATTCTGCAGCTTGATCTTTGAGTTGGAAGGAAGCGAACTTGACAAAGTCCTCAGGCCTGACGTTACTGCACTCGAAATGCTTGCACAGATCCACAAGCCAATCGTCAGCATTGGTTGCCTCAACACAATTGCTGAAAGTCTTTGGCCCGTTAGGAAGGAACTGGTTGAGTGTAGCAAAGTGATTCTGATTGCTGCCTTGATTCCCTTGGTTGCCTTGATTGTGCTCTTGAAGAATTTGCATGATCAACTGTGTGTTTGCATTGGTTGCGGCCATCACAGCTTGCCATGCCTCCGGAGGAGGTGGAGGTGGTGGCGGATCAGGATTCGGAGTCATGCGCATTGGAGGAGCCATCCTGAAGAGGTTGACGTCCATTAGCACATTGACAGACAAATATTGAAGCTGAATCCAACGGAATGAAAATTGCAACATATAGTCTTCACATCCGAACAAAATGAACGAATGCATTCCTCTTGAAATGGTCACATATCCATAAATTGAGAAGCCACGTAGAATTAAAGTAGAGAAATAAATCAACAAGGTACGGATCAAGAACGAATAATCGGTAAGAAATCCCAATCTCAAACCAATATCCGTGGAAGAAGAACTAGAGCTACTAGAATTCCCACCTATGAAATTCCCGAACCTTTCCGGTTATGCAATCAGGTGTTGGGGATATAGGGGAAGCATAATATCTCACCCAAACTAGCAAATCCTACATCCAACTGTATCCATCCTTCAACACATAACCAAGAAACCTTCGGAAACCATCTACCTCAACCTTCGAAAAGCATCCGTTATACAAGTTATGGCGATACTCCCGAACTCCCGCCCCAGTACTGGGTGGCGTCGAGGTTATCTCACCAACGAACTGCATAAAAGAGATTTTCGATGTCGGCGTACTAGACTCAGGTATTCCAGAACTGCAACGATAAAATTATGATGACAACACCTCAGAGCTCAACTCCCCGGGACACTTCCACTAAACCCCTGACAGGAGGCACCAAGACAATGTTCTCATCATAAAAACCATCGGAACGATTCCAAGATACCCGCATGATCCTAAAAAAAATTAGTGAAATTTGAGAAGAGAAGAGTCAAAACTCTACGTCAGGATGCCTTACCAGAGTGATGAGGAGACTGGGAAGTAAAAAAGAATTCCTAATCTCTCCGACATATAATTCCTAAAAGACTCAAAACATTTTTCTAGACACAACTCGGCCGCTAATAACGATCAAGCAATGGGGCTCCTAAGGTCGGGGAAGGCTCTGATTACCAACTTGTCACACCCTTGATGCGACTATAGCTCCCACGTGTCGAGGCACGACTATAGCTCCCAAATCTTGTGGGTTGGGTGCGACATATGCCAAAGGATGGCTTATCATGGTGGGGGCGAGTAGAACGTCGCCGGTGCCTGGAAATGGGATAAGGCGAAGGCTGTCACACCCTCGATGCGACTATAGCTCCCATGTGTCGAGGCACGACTTAGAGACATAATCGCATTGAAGGCATATGTCGCAAGTTAGGCAATCTTCACAACATCCCATGTAATATGAATAATAAAGGGGAGATAACATAGTTGGCTTACACTCGCCACATCAATCAAGTACATAAATAACATTACATCATCCAAACACTCATGGCCCGACTACGGCGCCAAAATAAAAGAGAACCCAACATGCGACACGGTCCCAATCACCCCCAACTGGGCACCACTACTGATCATCAGGAAAGGAAACATAATAACGTTGAGAGTCTTCGTCGAACTCCCACTTGATCTCATACGCGTCTCCTGGAGCGGAATCATCAGGCCCTGCATCTGGTGTAATAGTAATCTGTGAGCCACAGGGACTCAGCAATCTCGCACCCTCGCGATCAAGACTATTTAAGCTTGTAGGTAAGGCAGGGTAAAAATATGTGGAGCTGCAGCAAGCGACTAGCAAGTATGGTGGCTAACTTATTCGCAAAAGAGAGCGAGAAGAGGAGGCAAAGCGCGAGCGAGAAACTAGAGAGCAACCTGCGCAAACATTACTCCAACACCGTGTCCACTTCCCGGACTCCGCCGAGAAGAGGCCATCACGGTAACACACTTAGTTGATTAATTTTAATTAATTAAGGTTCAAGTTATCTACAACCGGACATTAAAAAATTCCCATCTGCCCATAACCGCGGGCACGGCTTTCGAAAGTTCAAATCCCTGCAGGGGAGTCCCAACTTAGCCCATGACAAGCTCTCACGGTCAACGAAGGAATAGA